>NC_050576.1:400267672-400558585 GCF_011100635.1 Trichosurus vulpecula
AGACAAGCACAACAGGCTGTAGCACCCTGAATCAGTGAGCTGTGGCAGCTACCAGACTTCTCAACCCACAAACACCAAAGACAACAGAGAAGGTTACTGGGTAGAACTGCTAGAACTAATGAAAGGAGTGTATGGTTGGCCTCAGCCCCAGGGACATGTAAATGGTGCAGCTCTGGGACTGCTTCCAGCTGCAGTTGCTTCTGGCCCCAGGCCCACCAGGTGAGAGGAATTAAGAGGCAGATCAGAGCGGGAGTGCAGAGCCTGCTTGGATCTGAGTAGAGGTCCCAGGTTGGCAGTTCTTGGGGGAGAAGGAGCACTGGTGTGGCAGAGCTTGCTGGGTAGAAGTAACTTTGAACACAAGGCCCCTAAAGCTTCGGACAAAGTACTCTATACTGTACAAGCAGTCATACCTTTACTGGCTGGGAATATGAACAGGCAGCGAAAATGGACCCAGATTCAGAATAAGACTTTGGAATCTTTTTTTGGTGACAAAGAAGATGAAAACATACAGCCAGAAGAAGTCAACAAAGTCAAAGAGCCTACATCAAAAGGCTCCAAGAAAAATATTAACTGGCCTCAGACCATGGAGGAGCTTACAAAGGATTTGGAAAAGCAAATAAGAGACGTAGAGGAAAAATTGGGAAGAGACATGAGAGTGATGCAAGAAAAACATGAAAAACAAGTCAATGACTGGCTAAAAGAGACCCAAAAAAATACTGAAGAAAATAACACCTTAAAAATAGACTAACTCAAATGGCAAAAGAGCTCCAAAAAGACAATGAGGAGAAGAATGCCTTGAAAGGTAGAATTAGCCAATCGGAAAAGGAGGTCCAAAAGACCATTGAAGAAAATACTACCTTAAAAATTAGATTGCAGCAAACAGAAGCTAGTGACTTGATGAGAAATCAAGATATTATAAAACAGAACCAAAGGAATGAAAAAATGAAGATGATGTGAAATATCTCATTGGAAAAAACACTGACCTGGAAAATAGATCCAGGAGAGAGAATTTAAAAATTATTGGACTACCTGAAAGCCATGATCAAAAAAAAGAGCCTAGATATCATTTTCAAGAAATTATGGAGAACTGCCCTGACATTCTAGAGCCAGAGGGTAAAATAGAAATGGAAAGAATCCACCAATCGCCTCCTGAAAAAGATCCCAAAAAGAAAACTCCTAGGAATATTGTCGCCAAATTCCAGAGCTCCCAGATCAAGGAGAATATACTGCAAGACAATCCGAAAGAAACAATTTGAGTATTGTGGAGACACATTCAGGATAATACAAGATCTAGCAGCTTCAACATTAAGGGATCAAAGGGCTTGGAATATAATATTCCAGAGGTCAATGGAGCTAGGATTAGAACCAAGAATCACCTACCCAGCAAAACTGAGTATCATGCTCCAAGGCAAAATATGGATTTTCAAGAAAATAGAGGACTTTCAAGCTTTCTCAGTGAAAAGACCAGAGCTGAATAGAAAATTTGCCTTTCAAACACAAGAATCAAGTTAAGCATGAAAAGGTAAACAAGAAAGAAAAATCATAAGGGACTTACTAAAGTTGAACTGTTTTGTTTACATTCCTACACGGAAAGATGATGTGTGTAATTCATGAGACCTCAGTATTAGGGTAGCTGAAGGGAATGTACACACATACACACACACACACACACACACACACACACACACATATATATATATATATATATATATAAAAATATGTATATATATATATATTTAATGTGTGTGTATGTGTGTGCATGTGTGTATTCCCTTCAGCTATATATACAGAGGCCACAGAGTGAGAAGGGATGATATCTAAAAAAACAGAATCAAATTGAGGGATGAGAGAGGAATATATTGAGAGAGGGAGAAAGGGAGAGATAGAATGGGATAAATTATCTCACATAGAAGTGGCAAGAAAAAGCAGTTCTGTAGGAAGGAAAGAGGGAGCAGGTGAGGGGGGATGCGTGAATCTTGCTCTCATCAGATTTGACTTGAGGAGGGAATACCATACACACTCAATTGGATATCTTGCCCCACATGAAAGTAGGGGGAAGGGGATAAAAAAGGGGGACAATAAAAGGGAGGGCAGATAGGTGGAAGAAGTAATCAAAATCAAACACTTTTGAAAAGGGACAGGGTCAAGGGAGAAAATTGAATAAAGGGGGACAGGATAGGAGGGAGGGAAATATAGTTAGTCTTTCACAACATGAATATTTATGGGAGTGTTTTGCATAATAATACATGTGTAGTCTATGTTGAATTGCTTGCCTTCTTAGGGAGAGTGGGTGGGGATGAAGGAGGGGAGAGAATTTGGAACTCAAAGTTTTAAAAGCAGATGCTCAAAAAAAAAGGTTGTTTTTGCACGCAACGGGAAAATAAGATATACAGGCAAAAAAAATTTCCATGTCACTAGTTTTTTTTCCTGGGATTGTAATAGCACCTTCCTGAACATGAAAATTCAACAAGCATAATATAAGAGACCCAAAGTCACTTCTGATCTGTTATTATTATAATAGCATGCAAACATTAGTGATAAGACACTTGATAGTTTATATTTTGAGCATTATGGGTACTATTTTATGTCTTATTAAAAAATTGGTCTCACTTAAAACAATCTAAGTCATTTCAAAACAACCAAAGAAATTTTAGAACTCCCTGTACTTGGCACAGAACATTGGACTTATGCCTTTTTAAAGTCCTAATCATGGATCCCATCTCACACCTAACCACGATGATATCATAAAAGTTTTCTGGTGCTCAGCACATTTCTTTGAATTTTCTTATAATTCATCCTTTTTTTTTCTTAAAATTGGATGCAAAACTCAGTCACATGGCTAAAAGAAAGTGAAATATAAGCAAATCATTTTCCTATAATTAGATTAGCATCTGGACTTGTGACCCTTTACTATTTAAATGCTTTGGTTTCTTTTTTTTCCACACTCACTGTTCCATCTCCCTTGGGAATAATAGACTTGGTAACGCTCAAGAGAAAACAAATCAATAAAGAAATTATAAAGTAATTGCTAGAAAATTTACATTTGAAGACTCATTCCAGATTTCTTGCATCACTATCTTTGATGATGCGGTTTTTCTTTTGTTGAGGGGAGGGAGGGCTCTATGATGATATTCACTTTATTAATACTTGGACACTGATGATTGGTCTTTCAAAGTACTATGCCATGTAACTAAAAATTCATTTTATTTAACATTCCATGATCAAATTTGTGCCTGGTTTCTAAAGATTAGAAAATAATAATAAAAAATTTAATCTGTCAGCAAAAACAGATATTGTTTTTTCAAACATTTAACCTTTCTATTCTGTTTTGCAAAATGATACTTCTCTCCCTCCACCTTTACCCCCACTCCCAGTTAAAAATAAAAGCTATAGGCCTCGTTCTGTCATGGCGGTGAGCAGGCAGTTGGATGCGGTAATGCATGCCTGAAGCCTTCACCAAGGATGATAAGCCTGCATGAATTTTACGAGTCTCAGTATCAAGGTTGCCCTCGCCCAAGGGATTTAAGAATAAGGGGGGAAAAAAGAGAAGGCAGATGTATGAATAACTGGCATTGTAAATCTTCACCGTGGCAACCTACAGCTAGAAGAAGTCTGTGATGGGTTCATGACTTGAGAAGAAAGCGACACAGCAGAATGTGAATGGATTTTCTTCAGCTACTTAATACACTGCTTAGAGCAGCTTAAGGGTGTGCGTGTGAGTGTGTGTGCACGCGAGTGTGGGAGAGCGTGTGTGTGTGTGTGTGTGTGTGTGTGTGTGTGTGTGTGCAAAAAGGAAGGGGGGAGCTCCAGGGAAATTTGTTAGGAGGAATTACTTGTGTTATACAGCTTGCCAGTTTGGGGGGTGGGAGGGTGGGGAGGAGAGAAAGAAAGAAAGAATACCGTTTAGCCTCAGAATATAAATGACTGGATTTTGCTTGGGGAAAAAAAAAAAGATGTTGGGGGAGGGGCAGAGAATTATGCAAGCAACTAACAATGAGCAAATTGGACCCTCAACAACACAGCGGCAAGGTCATAGCAGAAAGTCACAAGAGTGGGGTGGTGGGGGTGGTTGATGGTAGAAAACAGATCATGATAAATAGTTTCACATTTTGCAAAATCTGGTAGTTAATGAAAATAAGATGCATTTGAGTTGTCTATATGAACGCCTGATTTTTTTCCTTTTTCTCTCTTTCGGTCTCTCTCTCAACACACACACACACACACACGCACACACACACACACACACACACACACACACACACACACACACAAGCAGGGCCTGCTGATGTATGAAAGCAAAGCACTGGCTCTAATTGTGCAATTATAAAACGGAAATGATGCAGGTTTGGCAACACAGGGGAAGAAGGCAGCTCAATAACATTGTTTAATAACAAGCAAATAAAGCTCAGAGGGGAAAGAGGTGACTATTTCTGCTTTAGACTCATTAAGGAGCCTGAAACATATTGTAAAAGAGTGATATTTAATTATGGGCTGGACTGATAACATAGAGCAGGGCCTCACTGGGAGAAAGAGACCCTGTGCTCCTAGGAACTAGCAGCTCTAAACATCAATTACCGTGATTATCTACCCAGTGCTTACAAAATGCACCCGTCTCCATGTTCCATCAGCGACCCGTAAACAGGCATTGCATAGGCAAATTTATGGGCACAGTCAGCCGGGGCCAGGTGGGATAGCAAGCCTCCCATTGGCGACTTGGAAGCAAAGGAGGAAGGATGCAAAAGAAAGAAAAATCTGTCTTCTGCACTACTGAAAGAGCAATTTATTACAGAGTGTTTGGAGGAGACAGCATTTGTTGCCCTATTGGTTTTTCTTTCTTTTTTTTCCTCTTTCTTTTTTTGCCTCTATTGGTTGTCTGAATGAGAAATGGGAGAATATTAAGCAACTCATGGGTTAGAGGAGACTGCTTGGCACCATCCCATCAAACCTGGTGGTGGTATAGCAGCACAGAGGTCAAAAAGCTTCAGGTATCAAGATTTAGAACTTAAACTTCAGGGAATGGCTTGAATTGCCTTATTTCTGAAGTATAGAACAAAATTGATAGTATGCATTGGGACTCAAGTAAGGAACTGGACAGCGTAGTCAATGGCTTCAGGAAGAATTCAAAGGTGATGTGGTGTTTTGGGGTTGTTCCAACAACAAAATTGGACTTCAGTTTATCTAACTGTAAATGGAGGTCAGAGCTCTAATGCCTCTTTCGAATTATCATCATCATTATCATCATAGCTAGCATTTATGCACTTTATGGTTGTCAAAATATTTTACATCCTAACTCATTTGATTTTCACACAACCCTGTGAGGTAGGAATGTCATGGTTATCTCAATTTTACAGATAAGGAAACTGAGGCAGGGAGGTTAAGTAATTTGTCCAGGGTCACATAGCTAAGAAGTATGTGTGGCAGGATTTGACTTCAGGTCTTTCTCATTCCAGGGCTAACAATCTATGTACTGTGCCTCCTAACTGCTTCCAAATCTACAGTGAATTTTTGTGTCATTTTCCCGCTTTTGACCTATTCTGCATTTAAAGGTGCTATTTTCTTCAATATTTTTGTGCCTTTTTAAAAACCAAACCCTTAATCCCCTTTTCATAATTTGCTTGCATTACTCTGAATTCTTTTCCCAATTTTCCCTCTACCACTCATCTCTTTCTTTTACCTCTTCCAGGAATTCTTGTTGGGCTTGGGCCCAATTGGCATTTTTCTTTGAGGCATTGTTTGCAGTTGTTTTCAAGTTGTTATCTTCTTCTGAGCTTATGTTTTGGTCTTCCTTGCCACCAAAGTAGATTCTTATGGTCAATTTTTTTTTAATTTGCTTTTGTTATTTGCTTATTTTCTAGCCTGTTTCTTGATTTTGAACTTTATGGTAACATTGAGCTCTGCTCACCTTAGGGATGGGGAGGCATTGTTTCAAGCTTTAGGCTTTTTTTGTGTTGCTCTTTTACAGCTAGTTCTAGGGGTGGGGAGGGGTAGTGTCAATCTACAAGTTTTTGATGCTTCCAAGGTGGTGTGATTCAAGAAGAAGTGTCGTCACTGCTTGCCTGGTCTGAACTCTGGCCTTTACCCAGGAAAGGTCCTTGCTCCCCTGAAGCTATACACTGATGGTACTCTTGGCCTTGGAAATGTAACCAGGCTACCTGCTCTCCTATAGCTACAAGCACTAGTGTTCCTTTCTGCCTTGAACACTTCGACCAAGGTTCCTGTTCCCTTGTGACTGACCACAAATGCCTTACTGATACAACATGGGCAGTAGAGTTGTCAGTCACTGTCAGTTGCACCCAGTGCCCAGCAAAGGGTCCCCTATGATCTTTTTCTGAGCAGTTGTCTGATCTCCTTACCATCTCTGTGCTCCCAAAGCTGCTGCTGCTGCTGCTGCTGCTACCACTACTTTAGTGGCTACCTCCAAGGCCCACCTGGCCCTTGCCCACCTGGGCAGGCTCCCATCCCAGGGTCATAGACCTTTCCTGCTAACCTTGTAAGTTGTCTTGGACTAGAAAAATATCTCACTCTGACATTTTGTTGGCTCTGCCACTCCAAAATTTGATTTGAGGAGTTATTTTAAAATTGCTAGGAGAGCTGGGTTCAGCTGGGTTGCTGCCTGTACTCTGCCATCTTGGCTTATTGCTTTCAAATCTAAAACTATGCTCTTATAATTATGGTTAAATGGATTACAGTGATATCAAACTCAAATAAAAACACGGGTCACAAAATAATACAAAACTATCCCTGTGGGTGTGTATTGACTTAGAAAACCAAATATAAAAATTATTTATGTTTTATTGTATTTTTATTTATTTTGCTAAATATTACCTAATTGCATTTTAATCTGGTTCAGGCTGCACTCAGAATGTTGTAGGCTGTTCATGACTATAGGCTATGTGTTTAATGTTTCTAGATTAGTCTATACTTGTTTGTCTATGATACCAAGATATTTTAATCAATTAAATCAATCTATAAATTTTGCTATGTAAAAACAAAATGTTTTTATCAGCTTAAAGGAATTTTTCCCATCTTGAATATCTCAGACCTTTTTTTTCTGGTAACTTCTCCTATACCAGTAATAAGGTTATAACTTGTTTTAGAGATCTTTTTGACCTTGTCTCATTACTCTTACTAGACTATAAGCTTCTTAAGTAAAGACCATATCCTTCTTCATACTTATTTCTGTGGAACCTAGTGTAGTACTTTACACCTAATGGGCCCTTAACAAGTGCTTGTTGAATGAATGACTGAATGAAAGATTTTTTTAAAGAAATTGGTCAGAGAGCTTCATGTTGTATAGATACTGTTTGTGGACAAAAGGGAAAATGATATATTATTTTGCTCTGATCCATATCAATCCTATCATGTGACAGTCACTGTGCTAAGAACTAGAGCTATACAGGTAAAAATAGCCCCCTGTCCTCAAAGGAACTTCAGGCAGTTATCACTTACGCATGTACACATACATTCAAAATACCTACTACAAGCGTTTATTTGAGACCTGATTGTGTCCAGTCTCATGTACTAGGTGCTAGGATTGACACAAATATGCACACAAGTATATGTATACATACATATGCACATACATACACAATACACATATGTATGTGCATATATGTGCATGTATATATGTATGTGCATATATATTTATATTATATATAGTAACTCCTAGAAGTTAATGTGTACATAAATAACAGAAGGACTCCAACTCTTTTGAGTTATGTACCCAGTCAGATTATAGTCAGTCTCTTGAAAAGAGCCTTCAATAAACAAACGAGACAAATTGGGCAGGACAATTATAGATGGCTAATGTATCAAGGAAACCTGGTACTGGACTGTTTTACCATCTGGTTCTCCAGCATCCAATTCCTTGTGACTCATTGGTTGATAAATACCAAAGACTACTACTAGCTGCTAACATTCTTGTCAGCCACATACTGAAGAACAAAGGAAATTTGGGCTACTTTTTAATTCTACCCTCTCAGCTCATCAACACTTGGTTTGCATTAAAATGTAAGAACATTACACTCCACACTCTGCTAATAATCAGAAAGTAAAGCTTTGAAGTTTCCCTATTTCTCAGCTACCACCCATGACAGATGCTTGCCAGAGAAAAACTCAGGGGGCATTTTATTGCAAACATTTTGGCTGAGAACAGTACCCATAGTGCCACTTAATATTGCAGCTATCTCTGGTGTAATCGGTGAACAGCAGTTACTTATTTATCTCACGTCTTGCTCCTTGATAGCTACCCAGCATCACCGGCATGACCTCTGAAGCCCAGACATTAATTTCACCTCCGTATTTCTATAGCATCAATTAATAAAAACTGACTACATTTTCAACAAACGCACATGTCCTGATAAATGAGGGTCCTGACTTAATTGCTCTGTAAATTAAGAGCTCACAGTAGTGACAATAGAGAGTAGTTTTAATATTTAAAAACTCATTAAATTTGTGTACTTTTTGAATAATTAAAGTCACAGGACCACTTTAAGGAGCTAATTTAAGTTTCATTCTTAAATGTATATCACAGATGAGGATAATTCATTTGCAAAAAAAAGGTGGTTAATTTTCTGAATTACTAAATCTGGTTATATATTTTTTTCATGATTAGTGCTACACAATGACTCATTATGTTTTCCCCTCATATGATGACAAGGATAGCATGAAGATATTTGGGATCTGTGAACTTCAATTGTAAATATAGTGTATATCTGTAGTTACAAAAAAGAATAAAATGTCCAAACCAAAATCAAATTTAAAAGGTAATTGCCTATTCCGATATACTCAATAATCTATTCATTTCTACATTTGAATCCTTTGGTTTTCCTACATTCTAGAGTTTGGGTTTGAATACTATCAATAAACACAATTTTTGTTGTTGTTGCTTATAACATAACAATGTACACAATAATTTCTACTTTAATTGTGCTATAACAAAACTTAAATGGGTGTATATTACTACAGTCCTTAATTATATAATGCAATATCCCCCCAAAGCAGCTTAAATGGCAACCTCTGAACAACTATATACAGAGGTACAGAGTTCTACTCCCTCCCCACCCTTTCAATCAGAAGTTTGACTTTAAAAGTGATGATTTACTACAAACAAGATATAGGGTTCCCTAGCACAGTGTTAACATTTTGGAAGGAATCAAATCTTAGATCGATGATGTTCCTGTTTCATCTTTGCCCCCTTCACATTTCTTTCTCTGGGTGTTTTTGTGTCAACTCGAGTATTGTCATCAGTATTTAATTGATGATTAAGCTGCTACTCATGGTCAAGTTAGGTTTCTGAGCTCATTCAGGATTTGGAAATAGGAAATTCTTGTTGTAAAGGACAACACATGAGAACCTAATCTGATATTTGCTTTCAGATACTTAAATTTATTTTTAAGAGAAATATTTTGATTTGACGATTCTAGATTTGAAAGGAAAAAGAAATATTGGGCATAAAGAATTTTGATTACAATGTGTAACATTGATATGTATAAAGACTCCTTCAATCTAATTTTATAGACTCTCTTGTAGCACTCACACTCATGTGCATGTAAACACAGGGGAAATTATTCTGTGACCAGCAGAAGCAAAAGAAGTACATGGGGGTGGGGGAGGAGAAAGAGGAGAGAAATGGGAGCAAGTAAAGATTGTATTCTGCAAGGTAGTTGCCTGAAAGTTTGCTGGTCTTTACTTCTCTTTCAAAGGTAACATGAATGTAGTATAGAAACCTGAATTTCATTTCTATTTGCTGTTTTCAACCTGCCTTCCAAAACTGTAGAATTTAAAAAGACCACTCCTTATAAATCCAGAAACGAAAGTGCAAAATACAAGCAAATTAGTTTCCCCAAAATCAATTCATTATACTAACCTTTCCTTCATTTTCCTCTGTCTTAGACTTAGAGCTATCATGCCAGAATTCTCCACTACAATGAAACTATTAAAGTGAAATAACACAAATAAAGAATCCCAAGGGATTAGGAGAAGATATGTTTCAAATGGAATTTTGCACCGTGTGAACTGACAACCCCAAAAGACTGTGGAATCCTGTGGCTAGATATAGGTTCTACAACATGTGCATTGGCTAAGAATTTCATTATAAATCCTTTCATCTATCATTAGAAAATTCTCTAAAATATTTTATATCATATATGTATGTATATAATATATATATACATAAACATATATCCACATACATACACATATCACTATATATCACACTAAAACAATGATAGAATCTATGATAAAATTCTGGGTATTTTCCTACAAATGTTTTCATTAAATTTGTCCACCTAAAACATTTATTTATTAAGCTTGCAGAGTGACAAAGCATCTTAAATCAATACTTCTTAAATAGCAACTTGTAGAGAGTATGATCAGAATAATGTTAGTAAAGGTGTTAAGAGTAGAAGAAGAGAGGATATGACAGGGAAACTGAGAAAGAAGATGGGCACAGAATGGAATTAAGGGACTAGGGAAGGAAATAATTGGACATCATTGGACACCTTTACCCCGCCTTTTTGATAAAAAGGAAAGTATACGCAGAGAGACATGTGGTAGAAGAGTCAAGACCATTGTACATATGAACATATAAACTAAGAACAATGATATTTTCTTTGGTCAGGAAAAAGGTAGAATCTCTCATATGAAATACTACCTAGAGAACATAGAGAAAAATGGCACAGATCTGAACACATCATAGTTTGCATTTCCCGGAAACTCAATGCAAGTTCCATTGAAATTTCTCTTTTGTAAATACATGGAAGACATTTGATGATACTGTCTCCAACCACGAGAAAGCACAAACTCAATTTTGGTTGACCATGAATCATGAAACTTTTAGGATCTTGCTTAGGTTTTGAATGGATGATTTTTTTTTTCACTTAACCCCAGGTTTTTTCAATCAAACGTATCAATCTTTGTATCATTCTCAGGCTGGTATCCATAAAGAATTCTCAAAGATGTAAATCAGCTTAATAAGATAATATTCAATAAAGTTTCAAGTTTCACAGGGAAAAATCCATTTTATAAATCCATTCTTAAGAAATATAACACATTGTGACTCATAATGACCAGTTTGTTTATGTCAATGGATTTTGCCTTTTTGTGAAATAGGTATCCATGATTGATAGCTACAGAAATATGTTAATTTTAGTAATCTATGATAAAGAATAAATAACATTAGTTAATTCAAACCCTACTACATAGTAGGTGCTTGATAAATATTTGTTAATTAACTGAAAATGTTATTTTTATATAGCCTGTCTTGGAAATTCATCCTAAAGTACTTTACAAAAACAAAATTCTCTTTGTTTTCTGCACTCTGTAAATCCTTTCTATATGAAGCCTAATGTGTAAGAAGAAATGTGTAATTTATATTGTAATAATGAAATGCCTAACGTGTAGTGTAAAAATGGGACTTGGGTGGATTGTATTCTTTGTATATGTCTATATACCATCAAGCTCTGAGATATAGCTGCTTAAGGTATATAATATGAATGAACATAAACAAAAATCAATAATTCCAGAGAAAATTTTAGGAGGTTCACTATTAGAACTAATTCGCATTAATTCATTGCAACTAATAAATGCCTAGAAGACATGTGAGATAAGCTGGTCGTAACTGTATGAATTAAAGAGTCCAAGCAGAATTCAAAACCAAAAATGACACATCATATTTTCTAAAGAAGGGACTGACTAAAAAGAATGCCCAATATAATTGTTTCAATACTACAGTTCTGAAGAACGAGCATCATCATATCATCACAGTCGGAACTAATATCACCACAAAGAATTAAATTTAATTAGCACATTTCTTATATATAATTTTGAGAATATGGCATTTAAAATGTGAGATATATTAATTAGCATAAAGGTTACAGTAGGCATAAGAACAGGCACAAAAATTCACTTAAAGAGATTTTTTTTAAATGGGGAAAGAGGTGGGAAGCTAACTTCATAGTTCATGGATTCTAACTAAGTCTAGGAATCTTCTAGATTGTGTATATCTATTAATAGCTCACTCTGTAACTCTGGACCTAGCATAATTGGTGGTATATAAATATTTTGTTGAATTTAATTTAATCTAATGTTTCTTATGACATGATTGTGCATTTGGTAGAAGAAATAAAAGAGCCAAATGAACAAAGATAATTTAAAAATAATCATCCATTTCTTTAACAGATGGAAAACATTTTTTTAAATGTTCATGGTATTTTCTAGTACTAGTGGCATTCTTTTGTCATAAGGTCTAGCACTCCAAAAATGGACCTTACTGTGCACTGAAATTCCCATTGTGGTCCATTATCCATCTGATAGAGCCTGTGGTGACAGGGCTGTTCCTTAATGAGTTATCGGGATATGAACTACATTGATCACCAGCACCGGATGTACATTAACACCAGGGCTAAATCCGAGTAAACAACCTCCCAATAGCTCATACTGAAATGAATACTCCCCAATAACACACACTTATATCTTTTAAAAATACTGCAAGCTATTTGAAAACTTACAAAATAAGTTATTTTATTTTCTAAAGCAATTAACATAGCTCTCGAAATGCTGTTTTTATGTGTAATGGAAAGAGAATGGAACTGGAGTCAGAGAACGCAGAGTTCAATTTTTCAAATCCCAGGTCTAGCCTGAGAATTTAGGCAGCTACTTAACCTCGATAAGCCTCGGTTATCTCATCTGCAAAATAAGGAGGCTGGACTAGATTAGTAGTTCCCAATGTTTCTCTCTTCCATGAAACCCTTTCAACAACAAAAAAGTGTGTCGTGAATCCCCAGGATAAATTATAACAAGCTTTCAGATTTATTAATTAAGCACATACAATAACTATAATAATAACTTTGCCTCCCAAAGTACCAAATTAAAATTTATATAATTTAACTGTGACAATAAAATTTAAAATTTTGTTCTACTTATAATTATGAAAATTCTCAATCTATAAATTCTTACATTATAAAATAATTACAAATATTTGATGTGGGACATTTTGTAAGATGTAAAAGATGCAATCAACAAGGTCTTATATGCTTACTATATAAGACTTCATATCAAATTTATTTATTTTATATATTTTGAATATAAATGACATATGAATGAGTTAAATTACAACTTTGAAGATATTTCATATGAGAGAACAATCACATATAGACAACTTTAATGTAAGATTTTATTTGAACAAAGCCTCAATACCTGTCATAGTCTTAAATCTTCATCAAGTTTATTTCTATAGCTTAATTTAAAACAAGAACACAAATAAAAAATACTCATTCAAACAAATATGTGGTGAAAAACAATAGGAGAATTTTATAAGCTCTCTTGCTGATAAATGAAAATATATTTTATTTTTATTTTTAGTCATCTAACCGCTCAACAAAAATGTATAGCTAGTTACAATAGAAAATTTTTAGTTTCCTATAGGCTAATGATGAGGGTAGGATCAATTGACAAATATACTTAAAAGTACAGTTACATACAGTTTTATTTTTTTGTAAATGATGTTTGCATATAATTTAACCTTTGTAAGGAAAAAATCTCATTAGATGTTACTTTTTTTCCCTTTTGCCATTTATATATTGGCTAGAAAGTCAAGGAACCATTGACCATTGTTGACACCCCAGTTCATTTGAAAATCAGATAGAAGAGTAACATAAAGTAGAAGATACATTTAAATTGGAAAACAGCATTAGTACTGCAATGAGATGCAATATAAAGATTGTTTCTACTGAGCACTGAGTAATGGCCCATGATGGTTTCAGTATGACTTGTACTGCACATGGCTTTCAAACTGACATTTGTTCTGAAAGAATGTGAATGTTCATAATATCTTGATCACATGATTAGACAGCTGATGAGCTATGATTACAGGGTAACAGAGGAAGGAGGGAGTTGCTCTGTGTGGAATAAAAATGAAAATTTGCACTTGTATCTGACCATTGGGAATCATTTTGAATGTTGAACCCCTGTGGCAATTTGGAAACAATTTGATTACAGGTTGAAAAACAGATAGCACACTATCCTCAGAAGTGGTCAGAGTTTGATGTAATCACTATACGAACACAAAAACTATTGTGAGCACAATCATAGTGATTTCACTTTGCTGTAGAAATAAACTTATAATTTTAAAAACATGCATATGGTTGATGCAGAAGAAAAATAAACTTATAAACATATTGCATGATTACTTACTGCTTAAGAAACCATTAGAGAATTTTTAGCAAGAACCCTTTGAACTTTCATTATAAACTCCCAAAGCATTTGTGAACCAGCAGCTGGGAATCACTGAGTCAAATGACCTCTAAGATCTATATATAGTTTATGCTTTTTGTTTTTGTTTTTGGTTTTTTTTTTTGGGAGGGGGGAAGGCAGGGCAATTGGGGTTAAGTGACTTTTCCAATATAGTTTATGCTTTTTATTTTATGTATGAAGCTGATGCGATAAAACTATGCTCATTAGGGTACACATTTATAGTTTCTAATAATAGTGATGGATTTGCATAGCTCCAACCAAATGTTTTTGCCATTTCTTTTTTTGTAATAACTTACATTTATGCTAAGTAATAACTTGCATTTATTTATCCAGAGCTAGAGGTAAAGTCTCTGACTTTGGAAAAAAAAGAATAAAGCTAAACTGTTTTGTGGTAGATCATGGAAAGCATGACCTAGGCTCATTAGAGCAAGGGTCTAGCTATATTACAACTAGCCACAGAATTAATACTCATGTGACACTTCCAAAAATATGCTAAATTTATCTTTATATTTTTTTCCTAATAAAACCTTTTTTCATATTTATCTATACAAACAAGATGATTCTCTCATATTTGGATGTCTAAAGGTGGCTTCTTTTTCTCTGAGAGTAAAAATGCACTATACACAAATTATACCTCACATCTGGGTAATTGCTTGCACATTTGAGGTCACTAAATACTAATTGTAACTGCAAAGAGGTAGACCTAAATATGACCTTCAGTGTCCAGTTCCTATAAAGAGGTCATGGTTCTCCTGTGAAAATGATCTCTTTCTTCATTATAGATGGACTGACATTCAAGCTCTCCCCTTAGCCCAACTGAAAAAAAGAAGAGTTCCTTATTTTTGAGTGAATTTACACCTGTGAAGTATGACACTGAACAACCTCAGAAATATAAGCTGTTCATTTCTCTAAGACACAGATTCAGCTTACATTTCAGAATTCTCTATGTCACAGCACTCAACTGTGTAATGGCTGAATCATAATAAAGAGTATTCTGGTGGCAATTATAAGCTTTAAGATAATAAATGAGATTTTTAAAAAATCTTGGGTCCCTTGCCATGTTTTTCATTTTGAGCCTGATGTACCCTCAGATATAGGTGGTTTATAGACTGGTAAAGGGAGGGGACAACTATCTCAAAGTATTAACCAAAGGTGGGAACACTGATTGCTATGTGCTATATGAGGATCTCAAGACCCTGACTCATTTTTGCTTGATTTTGCTTTCATCCTGTGATTTCACTGATACAGGGAACATCATCCTGAGGCAATTCCCTCAAAGTAGATTGGCCATTGTTCTACAATTTATAATCTAAGAGAGTTATCTGGGCCATGGAGAGAATAAGCGACTATGGCCCGTGAATAATAGTGGTAGAACTTGAACCCAGGTTTACTTGATGCTGTGGCTAGCTACTACTCCACACTACCACTTCGAATGATGGCATATATAATGTTACAAATCCAGTGCAGTTTTACAGTATTATGCCAATTGTTTCTTTGGATTCTTTTCTGTAGCTATCATCAGGGTTGTCATATATTGTTGCTTTATGTTTGTTTACACGTATAATACAAACCAGAATTATAACCAGGGCAGAGTGACTAGGACTTTGCCCCAGGGTCCTGAAATATGCAAGGATACTGACAGATCTTGAAGTCAGTGCTTCTGCAGGTAGAAACAACTGAAATTAACACCTAGTTATTAAGCGCAGTTAATTATAGTGTAGGCTACCGAATAATAACTTCCTCTATTGCACCCATGGTTCCCTTCTCTGCACTTTTGCTAGATGAATTCTTCCCTGGTCTGACCTTGTCTTCTTTTTAAATGCCTAAGAAGTAGGTAGTCAGATGGTTCAGACTGGGCTGGGAGTCAGGAAGACCTGAGTTCAAATTTGACCTCAAACACTTACTAGCTCTGTGACCCTGGGCAAATCACTTAACCTCTGTTTGCTTTAATCCACTGGAGAAGGAAATGGCAAAGCAATCTAGTATCTTTGCCAAGAAAAACCCATGGACAGTATGATCCATGAGGTCATGAAGAGTCAGACACGACTTACCAACAACAGCAATGAATCAACTGGGATCTCTGCACAAAGGGACCAGAGAATTCCAAGAATTCTATCTTTCCCACATGGGATGATGCCTGAAGCCTATCTCCCCACAGGGATTTAAGTCCGCAAGTCCATGATCTCCTGATACCCAATCAACTCCCTGCACTAGGAGAATTCTGTATTTCTTAGCCCACGAGTCAGAATTGTTAGTTTTGGCTCAGATGTTTATAAATAGTTTATACTTGGTTCCTTTTATTTACCCTCATGCTCATTTACCTCCCAGCAAGGCTATGTATTTGAAATGATGACCAGCAGGAAGGATCAATAGATAGGTACAATACATTTTCTCAGCTAAATTCATTTTCTCACCTAGCTAACATTCTCCATTCCCCATCTCTACCTTTGTTATTCTGCAATATTCTATGTCCTATGAAGCCAGCTTTACTCCTGACCTTCTGAAAGCTGTCCATTTTGGAAAGGTCATTTATAATTAACACAAATCCTGCACCAAGAACTCCACTTTAATTTCTTATAGTTATGTGATTAGTGAATACATTAGTAATCAATATATTTAATAAGCTTTTATGCATCAATTATATCACAATGAACATTCTAAATAATCTATCATAGAACTACGTTAAGACTTTAGAAACCTTGATTATTTAAACAAAAGCAGATTTAATCTTTGTAAACCTTTGCAAAGGTTTTCAGTTGAAATAACAAGCAACATACAAAGGTGGTTGTTCTTTTTTAATCTCCCAGAAATATGCATTCATCCTGTTTTTAATATTTGTCTGTTTTACTCCATTAAATAGGAGGTAATTGGAAAATCCAGTGGGCTGGAAGGAAAGAAGGAGGGAAGGAAAGAAGGAAGAAAAAGAAAGCTCCTCAGAACTTTGTTTTAAGTATGATGCTTATTATTCCAGACTATTTTTTTTGGTTGATTCAGTCCCTGGGACACAATACACATCACTATACCATGAATTTAATATGTGAAACTGTGCATATGTACAGGACATTGGTCACCCAAGGTTCTGGCCTATGGTTATCCTTTTAAGATACACTGATAAAATGTTGATTGCTTAGAAAACAAAGTTGCAATATTCATCACTTTGTGAACACCATGACAAATTACAGAGCATTGTTGTTTAAATTAAATGTTAAAGTAGGTTAGTCCAGAGATTTATAATGGTGAAAGTAATTAGCCCAAACACCTATGAAATATCAATAAATTAACTGTTTTTGAAAAAAATAATATTAGAAATACTCAACCATGAGGACTAGGGCCTTTATTCAAATGATGTCACACAGTCTGGGAGGCTTTGTCATGTTCAGTAAATTAGCATGGCCTAACCACAGCAGCAAATTTCCTTGAGCTGCAATAAAGACTAAATGCTTTCAGACTCCCATGATCCTTTGTAGTCATCATTTTAAAGCACTGCCTTAGTGAGCTAAACCTGTAAAGTTTTCTTTTGAGCGGCTGTGAGTTGATTAGATCTATTTCAGCCTAGTAGTGGTAATAGGCTCCTCTCTGTGAAACTGCTTAGCCTCTGCTCCCCTGGCAGCTGGAGAAACTGGAATTAATCAGGTCTGCTGGGGACTTCTTCAGCATCTCCGCAGGCCAGCGACTCTGGAATCATTTACTACAGAATCTTACTGTCAACTCTTTGTCATTTAGGCTTTTGATTATGCTTTCTTTCTTTTTTCTTTCCTTTCTTTTTTTTTTAAGAAAAATGGAAATGGGTGACAGATTATCCTAATGCAGAATTTCACTAGTTACTTTTATAGACATCTATTATCACCCTTTGATCTGCCCATGAAAGAATGTAGGTGTGTGCTAAGATTTTGGGGGGAAAATAGGCTATTAAAATTATTTTTTTCCTAATTAAGAGACATCCCTAGTAAACGGAAGGAGAGCTTTTGAGCCAGTTACCCTATATTTTATTCTCAACAAGGAAATATTTGGAAATCTCGTTCTTCAAAGAATTTTAACATAATATTCTATAGTATTTCACAATATTCTCTACATATGATGAACTCAAATATACCTGTATTTCAACATGTTCATAACCACTGTTTAAAACACAATATGCATTTTTGTTAATGGCAAAATGTTTTCAAATGCCAATAAAGGATGCAGACATAGATTTGAATCTAAATAAAATATATAAATCTAATTTCCTCATCTAATTATCTCAGGGACAAATAGTTTGATGTTTGAATTGTATGATTTAAGTTTAGGATTGGGAAGTATTTATTAGCACATAAAATAATTTCATGTGTAATACAAAAATGACTTCCCCAATAAAAGAACGATTCTACATTAAGTATTTTGTATCTGTTCACCAATTTTTTCCTGCAAACAGTTTATTGAGGATATTTTGACTTGTTTCAGCAATCTAATTGTTTTCTATGTTTTACCTTCCAAGAAAAAAAACCCAGCCCCCAAAAATATATACCCAGCAGTCAAAGTAAGTGAAAATTTCTTCTCTAGAATATAATAATAGCAAAAATATTCCTGGTTACAGTATCCTAAAATTATAACACACTCAGTAAAATCTAATAATGCATTTTTGTAAACTTTCAACTGATCAATATAAGAGCTGTAATAAGTAAAACACAGATATATAGTATATTATGAATACCAACATTATGTAAACATATTTATATGCATCTTTCAATATCCCAGAGCCCGTACTAATGTGGACACTTCAGAAACGGACAATAGATATAAACTTTATTTTTCCCCCTTATGCCGTAGAATATCTTGCTTTTCAATGTGTACTCTTCAAATGCTGCAACAAAATTCAAATAAAGAGTTATGAGTTATTTAGGTCTTCTCTCCATGTAGACCATTGCTTTTTCATTCGTCCTATCCTGACACTATTTCTGGTTGAATCACAAACAGACATAAATACATCACTGAATGGAGACACACTTTTTTAATAGCTCACATATTATGCCTTGAGGTTTACAAAACTCTTTCCTCTTAACACTCTAATAAGATATATAGTGTTAAGTGTTATTTTCTTCATTTTATTGGTGAGTGAATTGATGATCAGAGAGGTTAAATGAGTTTTAATTCATCCTTGAAATAGAAACCTTTCCCTAATGTTAACCTTTGTCCTTAATGGCCCAGTCAAAGGTAAGTGTAAAGGACTAACTTGCTTTTATTAGCAGAAATTTTTTTCACCTGTTTATCTCCTAGCACTGAATTATCTTTTAAAAAGGGATTCAAACTTTGGATCTTATTTAATGCTGTTTAGACCTGAATAGACTGGCATTGCTTTTACTTCCCGGCTCACATTTTTTCTCATAATTGTCCCATCCTCAGTCTCTCCTTTTAGTCATAGATCCCAGCTACAGCTTTTATGGAAATCCTTTATTCTATTTTGGAGGGCAAGGTGCCCAGGTGGCTCCCCAGGGCCTTCACCTACATCGTTCATTAGCCACCCTTCAGAATGAACAACCGTACCTCTACAATGCTTTTTGCTGCCTCATAGTGGAGGAAGGGCCTGGGGACCTAGATTTCTCTGCTGCTTTCAGGTGTCCCAGATGTCAGTGCTATAATGTGATGTTGTTAGGCCAGTTTGGCAGTGCCCCTTGCAACAATGCAGTATGTGCTTGGCAAAAATCAATGTAACTGAAGGAACGAGAGGCTCACTAATTGAGCTATTTAACAGACTGGAAAGCCACCTGGAAAGCACCCAATCATTGTACTGTGTCTTAATATGTATAGAGACTTTTTCAATCTTCCCAAGCAAGAATACACGTATGTCTCAGATTTTGTTCTTTGAAAAGACAGTGGGGAAGTGAAGAGAGTTGGAGGAAGGAGAGAGATTGAAGAATTGAATCAACTTTATGTAAAATGTTAGCATATTATCCACGTTTGGGAAAAAAAAGACAAAAATTATATTTCCCCAAAGAATGAAATGGTTTCAGATTAATACAAGTGTATAATAATATTGATGCAGCATTTTCCATGACCATCCCCTGTGCCACCCCTTCCCCACCCAACTCACCCCCACCTCCTACCCCCAACCCCCACCCCACTCCACACAAGTTCTTCTATTGTTGTGCATTGTTTTGACCATTTGGAAGTTGCCATGTTATTAGTTTTGGACTTATTCCTCTAATCCTCTTCTCAAGAGGAGGGCTTTAGATTAGAGCTATGCAAATATTAGATAGTTTGGTTTGGGAACTGTCCACTGACGGAAGAGGATTTGGTGACTGGCATCATTCAGGGTTTTAGTGAGAAAAGGCTGCCAAATTATATCCCTCTCCTTCAAAACTTGGCTCAAAAGTTAATATTTCAAGGAAGGCTTCAGTGATTGACCCTACCCAGTCAACTCTCTCAATTATCTTTCATGGAAGCTCTTATTTATGAGCCACATCATTCATTTATTAATATATTAATAGCAAAATAGATTCAGAGTCAAAAGATTTGAGAGAATATCTTAGACCAACCATATAATTTTACAGATGGTTGTCCAAGTCTTGTCCAAAGTCTAAGCCTTTGGTCTACAAATTGTATGTTTTTTCAACTATACCAGGTTGCTTACTTTTACTTATTCGTTCAATGAATTTCTTAAATACTTTAATGATACAATAATTTCTGTGGAATTATTAGATATAGAACTGAACACTTCAGAACATTACAGAAAACGGAATTACTATATGTTAAAAAATAAACTACTGGTTATCCATATAGAGTCTGTGTGCAGTCAGATCATTGAACAGTTAGAGCAAAAGTTCAATTCTATATCAAAGTAGAAGAATGAACCATAATAAACAGATGCTTTTTGCAAATATAGTTGGTCCAACTTGATCTGTTGAATTTTTTTAGAGGGAAATGAACAAAAATGAAGTTGGAATATTGGTTTTTGTTTTTGTTTTTTTGTGGGGTTTTTTGGAGACTGTATCTCCATATCTTACTCAGACAGGAAGTAGAGTGTCCACTCAAAGGCCAATTCCAATGCTGATCAGAAACAAACCATTATCCTACGCTATTTTTTTCCAGTCTAGGCTAGGTCACATATCTTCAGCCTGGTGGCCCTTTGCTTTTGGAAACTAACTATATTAGTACCAGACTTAGTTTAGACACATTTGAGCTTAAGTGCTTTACCAACTTCAGCTTCCCCCAGGAGCAAAGGCTGCAGAAGTGTGCCACCTCTCTGCCCGTCACTAATTCTTTAGGAAGTTGAACTGGGAGAAAATAATCAGCATAATGAAAAAACAAAAAAAAGTTCAGAAAATTCTTCAACCAGTATATTACCTTATCTCCTTGCTATAGAAAGAGACATAGTGGGCCTTGCTTATGAGCTCATTTGCAATACATAGAAAAAAAAACCTAATTCAAAAGGAGAAAAACAAATAAGGTAATCACATTACCATCTTGTTAAGGCTAATATACATTTTAAAAACAAATTTTCTTTAATAGATGTTTATGGTTTTATAGAAAGTCTTCTCTTGTTTGCCCTATATGGAAGTATTTGTGGGTATTTTTTTTGATGAGATAAGGTTGAAGAGCCATCATGGTGAGAGATTGGGAACAGCTCCAAATGATAGGCAAAGAAGTTTTAAGTTCATTAATTAGATAACAGCTAGGTGGCTCAATGGATAAAGTACAGGCCTGGAGCCAGGAAGACCCGGGTTCCAATTTGACCTCAAATGCTTACTAGCTGTGTGGCCCTGGGCAAGTCACTTAACCCTTTTGCCTCAGTTTCTTCATCTGTTAAATGAGCCAGACCACTCCAGTATCTTTGCCAAGAAAATCCCAAATGGAACTATGAAGAGTCAGACATTGCCAAAATGACCTAAGAACTACAACAATAGGTAACATGGATCTTTTGAATAGTTTTGAACAAAGATATATACAGGTCAAGTCTATGTAAATTAGTTGGGTAGTGGAGATAAGGATAGCTTAGAGTGGAAGTAGGACCACATTTTGAGAGGCTATTGCAATAGCAAAGACAGGTAGTTAATAGGAGCTATCCTAGAGGTTAAGATAGAAACAGAAAGGAGGGAAGTTATAATAAATCTTGAAATATCCTTGGTAACTGATTGGATGTGAGAATTGAGGGAGATGGAAGAGCAAAAAGAATACAATTCTAGAGACAGAAGATTGGGTGAAAGGTTATGCCACTGAGAAGTATTGGTCAAAAGGAGCAAGTTTTTTGGGGGGGAAAGATCATTAACATGGTCTTGCATGTGTTGAGTGTGAGAAACTGGCAAGACATCCAGACAGGGATGTCCTGTAGTCTGTGAGAAATTCAGGGCTATATTACAGGATAATAGTCAAGGCTGGACATTGTCATCTCCAAAAAAATGGTAGTTGAAATCATGGGAATAAATAAGATTGCCAAGGGATGGCAGAAGAGATTCAAGGATCATAACACTATAGATTAGGAGCCTTAAAGGTCATCTAGTCCTAATCCCTCATTTTAGAGATGAAGGACGAATGCCCAGGGGAATTAAATGATTTATCCACAGTCACATGGGCAATAAATTGGCAGAGCCAATATCAAACTCAGGTCTTCTTGCCTCCAATCCAGGTTTATTTTCACTTACACCATACTAGTTTCTAACATTATCAATCTCATTTCATCCTAAAATTTCAACTCTTGCAAAATGATGCCAAGTTGGAAAATTATATTCTCAGAAACTAGCAGAGAAGTATAGAGGGAAACCTGCTTCCCTTCCTAACTAATGCCTCTTATTCTGCATATTGCATTCCCACTTTAAACTCTAGCCAAGGGCTTAGGAAGGGGTTTTGCCACTGAAACTGGCTTAGACCCCAGCTGTCAGAACTACTGCCAGATATTGTTGTCAAATGGTGGTACCCCTTTTCTGCTTAGAACTCTGAAATGTGCTTTGGCTTTTAAAAAGCAAATGTTTGCATGTTGTGTCTGCATATTCATAGAGAATAGAGTGGGGGAGGGATTGGGCAGAAGCATGTAATTTCCCTTCTCACCAGATTGAAGTGCATTAGTTGCTGTATTTCTATAATATGTAGAATCTAGTAAGTATTCATAAATAGGAGAACCCTTTTATCTTATGTATGTAATAATACCGTTGTGCCTTAGTAAATGGTGTTTAAATCAAATGAGATAATATTTATAAAATTCTTAGCACAGTTCAAGACACTTAATAAATGCTTGTTCTACCTTGTTCCCTCTTCACTAGCTGATGTGATGACACCACCACCACCACCACCACAACCACCACCACCACCACCAACAACAACAACAACAACAAACTCATCTCTTAGTGCCCTCATTTTGGTAATAAGCCTTTCCAGACTGGGCTAAGAACTCCGAAAGACCTTAGCTTAAAATGCCAAGGTCTCTCATTGCATCCTGGGTCATCTCGAGTCGTCCTGATCTATATCTGGCCACTGGACCCAGATGACTCTGTAGGAAAAAGTAAAACTGGGGGCCTTGCACAGTCCTCCCTCTCTCAAATCCAATTCAATTGCAAGTTATATCATCATCTCGCTGATGTCATGATCCACTTCAAGAATGAAGGACATAGCACAACCACAAGGCTGGTCCCAAGATGAGAGACATACTTTCTTTTCCTTTTCCATTTGGTAGGAAAGGTACTCCAATGGAATAGCCTTTGGGGGTCACCACCTATTATAAAGCATTGGCAGGTCTTAAGGTGGACATACCATAGATAGTATACAACTTGGAACCAGGAAAATCTGTATTTGAATTCTGCCCTAGGCACATAACTCTGATACCATGTATAAGACACTTGATCTTTCTCATTCTCAGTTTCCTTATCTGCAAAATGAATAGCACCTACTTCACAGCAATGCTGTGAACTTCAAATGAGATAATAGATGTAAAGTCTTTTGAAAACCTTAAAGTGCTATATAAATGCCGACTATCCTTAGGAATGATAATAATATAAATAAATAATTTTATAATGATTAAATATTTATAACAGAATATAATTAAATATAATAAAAATATATTTAATAATTTAATTAAATAAATAATGTAAGTAAATCAAGCATTTCCAATAAAAGATATTTTGTGTCTGAGCCTTTGGGAAAACATTATGGTGATTTCTCTCATTTATTTTAAAAATAGCTCTGCATTTTTTTTTATTTTAAAAAGAAAAAGTACCTTCTTTGAATTAAGATAAACTTTTTTCTGTAATTTTAAATATGAGATTTTAGATGTATTTCAAATACTTAAATCATTTTGCTCCAAGACCCCTTGATTATTTTAAAGTATTTTAAAAAAATCAAACTATGTAAGGTAAACCAAATTAAATCAAATATATTCTAGAGACATAAGCTTATACAGGGTTAGAGAGCCTTCCACAGCACTCTGAATAGCATTATTATTCAATAAATACTATTAACAGTTGTCGACTTAATGATCCAGCGTATTCTCAGGAAGTATATGGATATGCAATCACCAAACTTTTGAATAAAAGAATCAGGAACTAACACATAACAACCTTCAGGGTAACTATAATCTATATTTCTAAGTAGTGGAAGAAATTCACTTAGATTATTCTTTCTTTCCTTCTATTGAAGCACTGGAAAGAATCACAGTGAAAAATAGCAATAAATTTTGATTTTGTTGAAAATGTTAATTATAGTAGTGGATGAATTCATGAGACTTTTGGGTTAAAAAGAAAATGTTTGAGTATAAGATTGGAAAAAAGGAGAGAAGGCATCATGACTTTATTTTATGTGTTATCAGTGACAGTAAATCTACTGTGATAAGGGGAATGAGAGGGATAGTAAATGTCCTGTTACCTGAATTTTAGTGCAAATCCTGCTATTTATACTGAAAAACTTTGACTAGGATGCTAAATCTTAAAGTAGCTTCAGTGATTTTAAGATTTCTCCACTTAGAGTATTATGTAGAATCCATCCTAGTATTCCAAGGTATAGACTTGTAATATCCAAAAATCTTATCTTCTAGGTGTTCAGATTTTGGCTTCACCTGAATTGACATCTGAATAGATACTTGACAAGGTCAGAATAGAAGACCTGAATGCTTAAAATAGAAATAATTTAGAACAATTATATCTATATCTATATCTATATATCTATATATCTATATCTATATCTATATATATATATATATATTTCATATAAACTGAACCTAAAGAAAGAGGCAATAGGCCAGAGAAATAAAATGCTACATATGGACATTCCCATCTATTCATTCTTCAGGGGGTTTTCAGAGATATCATTGGTTCTAAGAAAACTGCATGTGTTCTACAGAACTTTCTGAAGATAGAAACTCATTTTCTTTTGGTCAATTGAGCAGCAGGAAAAGATAGGGAAATCAATGAGTGGGAAGGAAAAGTATGTGACAGAAATCAATGTGAACCTTGAGGGCCAAACAGAAAATTGTTGGCCAAAATAGATTTGAAAATAGTTTTCAAGCTGTCTTGGCTAATACTTAATGGTTGCACTGTAGTCTAGAAAATTTATATCTACATTCTTCCCTGGTTCAATAACCCATTTTTTGCATCTCAATGTAACCAGGAACTTCCTATGAAAATAAGAGTTTCCATTGGATTACTGAATCATCTGGATAGTTGCTAAAATGTCTGAAATATCTTCAGTATTGACCTTGACCATTGAATAATATTAGATAAAAAAGCAAGTATCTAACTATATATATAACACATATCCTATAGAGTATATACATAATATCTATAGGATATATACACCACAATATTTATATAATATACAAATACATATCCCATAAATAATATATAATATATATTTTGTTACACACACACACACACACACATATATATATATATATACATATATGATAAATAGGATTATGTTATCCATTATGTGATGAAAGCCTTAAACTTGTTCCAAGCTTTATGTAAAATCCAACACTTGCTGCATAACATATAATGCAAAAACTTTTCTAATTATCCTAATATTTAAGAATATATGTGGACTTATATGGGGAAAAGTTTTAATATATGACAACATGATGGTGGGTTTTGTTCATCTTAATAATTTTATGCAATGCAAAGAATTGAATTTATCCTCCAAAGTAAAATATTAATCAATCCATTTATTTTAATCAAAATGTAATGGTCACTATCACCTTGAACTTATATTGAATCTAAGTATATTCAAATAAAATCAAGCCATATTAAATCCAGAATCATGAAGAATAGTAAGACTCCAAGAATAAAGAGGCTGAGAATAGGGATTCAAATCTTCAGTCTCTCAGCACTTGTGTGACTTTGGGCAAGTCCTCTGGACCTTCATTTCTTCATTTGTCAAATAATTGATGTTCTCTAAGGTACTATGAATCTCTACGTCTATGATTCTATGAGCTTTCAGATGAAAAGATTAAATTTCACTTTTTAAATGACATGATGAAATCATCAACAGAAATGCCCTAACCATTATTTTGGATGGAAAAATGTGCCTCAATTTTTTTGGTCATATTGCATGATGGGTTGATTACTGTGCATATGGGGAAAATATACAGCATGTTCCTGAATTGTGCATGACAATTGCTATATAAATAAAAAAGTTACAAAACAATGCCTCAGAATCATAACTGTATGAGTCTTCTTGGCAGCCCAAACAGCAGTATAGAATACTTTTGGGGTAGATTGGATATAGTATAGCCAAAGATTATAGAAAATCTTTATGATATCATAGATTTAGATTTGAAAGCATCTTAGCAATCATATAATCAAACTTTCTCATTTTATAGAGGAGGAAACTAAAGTCTAGAAAGGTAGGATCATTTGTCCAATGTTAAAGACACCAAATAGCAGTCAAAATGGTTTTTAAAGTCTAAGCATAGCTAAATTGAAGGGGAAGTATATAAGGTCGATAAAATTCAAGTAGCTGAAAGTCATAATTGCAATGGGCCCATCTTCTTGAGAAATAAATGGTAATTTCATTGAAGCTTTAGAGAAAAGCTTTACCACTATGGTGTATATAGACATTAGCCTTGAACATATAGTACTTATATTACTTATAGTTTCACAGATTGAAAAATAAATCACAGCTTACTGGACTAGTGGGAAATGTGTGTAATGGAAAAACTAAATATATCAATACAATTTTATATTATAAAAATTAAGAGGACAAAAAATCATCTCTGGAGAAAATACTACTTGATGAAACTACTGTAAATCATGTACCCTAAAATTCTTAAGATATATTATAAATGAGTTCCATGTTTTCATCATAAATTTGATCATCATTATTTGATGAATCAAACATTATCAGGTAATTATTAGTTTTGAATTGTTATAGAACTCTCCAATTATATGGCTAGACAGAAAAATTCTCACACAGGTTCATAGGATCACTAAAGTTAGACCTCAACTTTGGAGCATACCCTTCATTTATTTATTCATGTATTCATTCATTTATTTATTCATTTGTTCATTTATTTATTTATTTATTTTTGGGCAGGGCAATTGGTGTTAAGTGACTTGTCCAAGGTCACAGAGCTAGTGCATGTGTCAAGTGTCTGATGTCAGAGTTGAACTCAGGTCCTCCTGACTCTACCCAATGCTCTACCCAATGTGCCACCTAGCTGCCCCAGAGTAACCCCATCAAACCCCTCATTTGTACAGATGTGAAGACGTGAAGAAAGGGAGTGAATCACAGGTTGTAAGCAGCAGAGGCAGAATTCAAATCCAGAGTTTTTGACTAGAAATTCAGCATTCTACTACAACTTTCCAGTCTTTGAGGGTAGGTGGTGCAATGCAAAGAGTGCTGGGCTGGAGTCAGGAAGACTCATCTTCCTGAGTTCATATCTGGCCTCAGACACTTACTAGTTGTGTGACCTTGGGCAAGTCACTTAACCCTGTTTGCTACACTTTCCTCATCTTTAAAATGAGTTGGAGAAGGAAATGGTAAAACTCCATTGGTTGCAAAAAAAACCCCAAATGAGGTCATGAAAGGTTGAACAAGACTAAAAAATGATTGAACAGCAACAAGAAAAAGGCACAAATTCCCCATTGTATTACATTTTCTTAATAGGTTATTTTCTAACTCTTTGCAATAAATATCCTGTTTTTCTTTTTTTCTTTTTTTTCTTTTTTATGTTTTTTTTTTAAAAATTATTTTTAGTTTACAACATTTGGTTCTACATAATTTTGAGTTCCAGATTTTCTTCCCTCCCTCCCTCCTCCCTCCCCTAGATGGCATAGTGTCCCATATAGCTTCCATATGTAACTTTGCATTGAATTAATTTACACACTAGTCAAGTTTTGGAGAAGAACGGTGATCAATGAAATGAATCATGCGAGAGAAGAAACAGGACCAAAGAAAAAAACCTACCCAAAAACAAAAACAAAAGAGAGTAAAGGAAAAAAATGGGGGGGAGGGAAAGGCTATCATGAAGTGTGCCTCAATCTGCATTCATACTTCATAGTTCTTTCTCTGGATGTAGATAGCATTCTCCATCGTGAGTCCTTTGGAGTTGTCTCTGTACCTTGTGTTGCTGAGAAGAGTGAAGTCTGTCAGAGTTGGTCCTCACAGAATCCATATATCTGTGGTTGTGTATAATGTTCTCCTGGCTCTGCTCTGCTCACTCAACATTATGTCGTGTAGGTTTCTCCAGGTTGTTATGAAGTCCGTATCATCCCCATTACTTGTAGCACAATAGTATTCCATTACCTTCATATACCACAGCTTGTTCAGCCATTCCCCAATTGATGGACATCTCCTTGATTTACAATTCTTTGCTACTACAAAAAGAGCCGCTGTAAATATTTTTGTACATATGGGTCCTTTTCCCACTTGTGTGATCTCTTTGGGATACAATCCTAGAAGTGGTATTGCTGGGTCAAAGGGTATGAACATTTTTATAGCCCTTTGGGCATAGTTCCAAATTACTCTCCAAAATGGCTGGATCATCTCACCACTCCACCAGCAATGTAACAATGTCCCAATTTTCCCACATCCCCTCCAGCATTTGTCATTTTCCTGTTTTGTTATTTTAGCCAATCTGACAGGAGAGATGTGGTATCTAAGAGTTGTTTTGATTTGCATTTCTCTAATCAGTAGTGATTTAGAGCATTTTTTTCATATGCCTATAGATATCTTTAATTTCTTCCTCTGAAAACTGCCTGTTCATATCCTTTGACCATTTCTCAATTGGGGAGTGGCTTGTATTCCTATATATTTGGCTCAGTTCCCTGTATATTTTAGAAATGAGGCCTTTATCAGATACACTAGTTGGAAAGATTTCCTCCCAATTTTCTGCCTCCCTCCTAATTTTTGTTGCATTGGCTTTTTTTGTAGAAAAACATTTCAATTTAACATAATCAAAATTATCCATTTTGCATTTTGTAATGCTCTCTATCTCTTGTTGGGTCATGAATTCTTTTCTTTTCCATAAATCTGATAAGTAAACCATTCCTTGCTCTCCCAAATTACTTATAGTATCAGCCTTTACTCCTAAATCATGAACCCATTTTGACTTTATTTTGGTATATGGTATAAGGTATTGGTCTATGCCCAGTTTCTGCCCTGCCATTTTCCAATTTTCCCAACAGTTTTCGTGAAAGAGTGAATTATTAGCCCAGAAGCTGGCCTCTTTGGGTTTATCAAAGAGTAGATTGCTATAGTTGTTGACTTCTCCATCTTGTGTTCCTATCCTATTCTACTGATCCACAACTCTGTTTCTTAGCCAGTACCAGGTAGTTTTGATGACTGCTGCTCTATAGTACAGTTTAATATCTGGTATGGCTAGGCCACCTTCTCTAGCATTTCTTTTCATTAATACCCTAGATATTCTAGACCTGTTGTTCTTCCAGATGAATTTTGTTATTATTTTGTCCAGCTCAGTAAAATAATTTTTTGGTAGTTTAATAGGTATGGCACTAAATAGATAGATTAATTTAGGTAAAATTGTCATTTTCATTATATTAGCTTGGCCTAACCATGAGCAACTGATATTTTTCCATTTATTTAGATCTGACTTTATTCGTGTGAAAAGTGTTTCATAATTATATTCATATAGGCCCTGGGTTTGTCTTGGCAGATAGACTCCCAAGTATTTTATGATGTCTACAGTAACTTTGAATGGAATTTCTCTTTTCATCTCTTGCTGTTGGGCTTTGTTAGTAATGTATAAGAATGCTGAGGATTTATGTGGGTTTATTTCATATCCTGCAACTTTGCTGAAGTTGTTTATTATTTCAAGTAGTTTTTTACTTGATTCTCTAGGATTCTCTAAATAAATCATCATATGATCTGCAAAAAGTGATAATTTAGTTTCTTCTTTTCCTATTCTAATTCCTTCAATTTCTTTTTCTTCTCTTATTGCTACAGCTAATGTTTCTAGTACCAAATTGAATAGTAGGAGTGATAATGGACATCCTTGTTTCACCTCTGATCTTATTGGGAATGCATGTAGCTTATCCCCATTACAAATAATGCTTGCTGGTGGTTTTAGGTAGATGCTATTTATAATTTTAAGGAAGGTTCCATTTATTCCTATGCTTTCTAGTGTTTTTAATAGGAATGGGTGTTGTATTTTGTCAAAGGCTTTTTCTGCATCTATTGAGATGATCATATGGTTTCTGCTAGTTTTGTTGTTTATATGGTCAATTATGCTAATAGTTTTCCTAATATTGAACCAGCCTTGCATTCCTGGAATAAATCCTACCTGGTCATAGTGTATTATTCTCATGATAAGTTGCTGCAATCTTTTTGCTAATATTTTATTTAAAATTTTTGCATCAATATTCATTAGGGAAATTGGTCTATAATTTTCTTTCTCTGTTTTGACTCTACCTGGTTTTAGTACCATATTTGTGTCATAAAAAGAATTTGGTAGGACTCCTTCTTCACCTATTTTCCCAAATAGTCTACAAAGTATAGGAATTAGTTGTTCTTTAAATGTTTGATAGAATTCACATGTAAAACCATCTGGCCCTGGAGATTTTTTCCTAGGGAGTTCATTGATGGCATGCTCAATTTCTTTTTATGAGATGGGGTTATTTAGAAATTTTACTTCTTTTTCTGTTAACCTGGGCAATTTATGTTTTTGTAGATATTCATCCATATCTCTAAGGTTGTCAAATTTATGGGCATACAATTGGGCAAAATAATTCCTAATTATAGTTTTGATTTCCTCTTCATTAGAGGTGAACTGACCCTTTTCATTTTTGATATTGGCAATTTGATTTTCTTCTTTCTATTTTTAAATCAAATTGACCAAAGGTTTATCAATTTTATTGGTTTTTTCATAAAACCAGCTCTTTGTTTTATTTATTATAATTCAATAGTTTTCTTGGTTTCAATTTTATTAATCTCTCCTTTGATTTTCAGTATTTCTAATTTTGTATTTAATTGGGGATTTTCAATTTGCTCTTTTTCTAGTTTTTTCAGCTGTATGCCCATATCATTGATCTCCTTTTCCCCTATTTTATTCATGTAAGCATTTAGGGAAATAAAACTTCCCCTAAGAACTGCTTTTGCTGCATCCCATAAGTTTTGGTATGTTGTTTCATTATTGTCATTCTCTTGAAGTTATTAATTGTTTCTCTGATTTGTTCTTTGGCCCACTCATTCTTTAGAATTAGATTATTTAGTTTCCAATTAATTTTTAGCTGATTTTTCCATGGTTCTTTGTTACAAATAATTCTTAATGCATCATGATCTGAAAAGTGTGCTTTGACTACTTCTGTCTTTCTGCACTGGATTGTGAGGTTTTTATGCCCTAGTACATGGTCAGTTTTTGAGTATGTGCCATGTACCGCTGAGAAGAAAGTATGTTCCTTTATATCCCCATTCAGTTTTCTCCAGAGATCTATCATATCTGCCTTTTCTAAAATTCTGTTTACCTCCTTAACTTCTTTCTTATTTGTTTTGAGGTTAGATTTATCAAGTTCAGAAAGGGGGAGGTTGAGGTCTCCCAATATTATAGTTTTGCTGTCTATTTCTTCCTGTAACTCCTTTAGCCTCTCCTCTAAGAATTTGTATGCCTTACCATTTGGTGCATATATGTTAAACAATGATATTGCTTCATTGTTTATGGTGCCTTTTAGCAGGATGTAATGTCCTTCCTAATGTCTTTTAATTAAATCTGTCTTTACTTTTGCTTTGTCTGAGATTAGGATTGCTACACCTGCTTTTTTTTTACTTTAGCTGAGGCGCAATATATTTTACTCCAGCCTTTTACCTTTACTCTGTGTATATCCCCCCGTTTCAAAAGTGTTTCTTGTAAACAGCATATTGTAGGATTATGGTTTTTAATCCATTCTGCTATCTGCCTCTGTTTTATGGGAGAGTTCATCTCATTCACGTTCACAGTTATGATTTCTATCTATGTCTTTTTCTCCATCCTATGTCCCCCTGTTTATGCTTTCATTTCTCCCTTTCCCCTTCCCCTCCTCAACAAAATTTTGCTTTTGACCGCCGCCTTCCTCAGTTTACCCTCCCTCTTTATTCCTCTCCCTTATCTTACCGTTTCCCACTTGCTACTTCTCCCCTCCCTTCTGACCACCCTCACAATCCAGTGCAGAAAGGCAGAAGTATTCCAAGCATCCTTTTCAGATCATGATGCAATAAGAATTATTTGTAACAAAGAACCATGGAAAAATAAGGTAAAAATTAATTGGAAACTAAATAATCTAATTCTAAAGAAATATCCTGTTTTTAAATGAATAAATTCTATAGGAGGTCAGGAGAAGTACAAATTGGTATGGGCCAGTAAAGTGAAAGACTTCAGGAAAATTTAATTAATATGCCCTATTACCTTTAGGACTAAATATAAAATCTGTTTAGCTTTTAAGGCCCTTCATCATTTGGTCCATCTACATTTGTAGCTTCTTTGTACCTAACTCTCCACATAATCCCCATTCTGGTGATACTGGCCTCCTTGTTGTTCCATACATATGACACCATGTCCTGATTCCATGAATTTTTACTGACTGGAATGATGCTTCTCATCTCTGCCTCCTGACTTCCTTGGCTTCCTTCAAGAGTCATTCCGCCTTCTGCTAGAAGCCTTTCCCTGTCATCTCTGATCTTAGTACCTTCCCTCTCAGATTGTTTGTGCAGAGTTGTTTCCACGTTGTACCCCAATTAAATTGTAAAGTCCTTAAAGGCAGAGGGGTTTCTTGCCTTTTTTGAAATTAAGGGACTCAATAGATTATTAATGACTTCTTAACTTGACTCTTGGCAAACTCATTTTGGAACTGAACTTCCTCCACGGTTTCTTTGATATTGCATTATACTTCCAGCTCATTACTCTCTTCTGTTTAATGGATTGTCCTCCTGAATGTCACACTGCCCTGGACACTCTAATATTAATAATAATACCACTATAAAATTTTGGTATTTCAGAGTGGAAAATAACTCAGGAGTTAATTAGTCCAACCAAACCTGAATGAGAACCATTCATAGAGTATCTCTTATAACCAATAGATCTTTGATTTCATCCAGTTGCATATTCTTTCCAATGATATAAATTGCAACACAAATATACCTACCAACCCTAGTAACTATCTTCACGTATTATAGTATTTTTCCTCTGAAATACACAGTATATTTATATGAACACTCAGCCAGGCTCATCCAGTGCATAGAGGTTTGTTTATGGTTGGGCTACGGCAATATGTGATAAGAATATCTAAATGCACTATTATTTGCATAGTGTTGTAAAGTTTGTCATGTTTAAAAGTAATCACAATGAGGTTTCTTAATTTTTATTAAGAATTTCAAAGTGACAGAGGATTTTGGGTAATTTGTGATTGATCTTTTGAAACGATACTGACATTTTATCAGTCTGCTGAAGGATGGGGGCAGGGAGGTGCAAAGCTAAAGCTAGTTACTTTTGAAGATATAACAAGTGGTTAATGAGGGGCCACACTATAGATTAACGATTCTTCACTTAGCTCCTCTTAAAAACTAGAGCTGAATTTCTCTCTGCCTGACCCTGAATTTGCTGGTCATGCTCGGCTACTCTTTACACAAGGCACCATGGGACCTCCTGAAGTTGGCTTAATACCCAGTTAAATGTGTATCAGACTCTTTAATTAGGAAAGCTACTCTCATAAAATTCAGCAATTCCAGGTCCTGATCACATTTAACATTTAATAATTGATCCGAGGTCTCAACTTTAGTCTTGCTATTCCTGTCTCCCTAATACCTCCCATATAAAATCTCCATTGCATATCCCTTTTATACCACCTTCTCTCCTCTGATACTGCTATCATCCTGAAGTAAGACCTCATCACCTCAGGCCTGAACAGTTCCTCTCTCCTCACTCTAGGTCATCCACCACTCAGCTGTCAAAATAATCTTCCTAAATTGTAAGTCAGATCATTTCATCCCCACCCCTTACTAAACAAACTGTTATGGCTCCCTATCACTCCTTCTTTTCCCCCTACCCTGTGCTTCACTGACCTTGGCCTCCTTGCTGTTCCTCACACAAGATATTAAGTCTCCAGACTCCACACATTTTTACAGGCTGTTGTTCCTCCCATTTGTAATATTACTTCTTCAACTCTATATACTGACTTCCTGAACTTCCTTTAAGTCACAGCTAAAATCTTACCTTCTACAGGAAACATTTCCCAATCCCCTTTAATTCTAGTATGTGATTTTTTTCAGATTATTATATTAGGCTTGTTTGTACATAGCTGTTGGTGTAAACTCATCACTTCCCCCGCACCCCTCCACTTAGATTATGACCTCCTTGAGGGTAGGGAATGTCTTTTGGTTTTCTTTGTATCCCATGCAATTATAGCATATAGTGCCTGACACATAATAGGCACTTAATAAATATTTATTGACTGACTAATCATATTAATAGCAATAGCCAACTTTTATATAAGGTGTAATGTTTACAGGGATAATATATGTATACATGTGTGTGTGTGTGTGTGTGTGTGTGTGTGTATACACACACATATAAAATCTCACTTGAGCTTCACAGGAAATACATGAGCAACTATGTGTGACACAGAAGGTGCTATTACTTTCCCTGTTTTGTGGGTCCTAAGACAGAGAGATTATGACTTGTGTAGGGTCCCGTAGGTAATGTCTAAGGTAAAAATGAAACTCAGGTGTTTCTGATTCTAATTTCGGTGCTCTATGCACTACTTAGCTGATTGGGTTTAGACTCAGCTTCTAATACTATGCATCTCCAACATAGTTCTTTTCAAAACACATTCCATTTCACGTGTGTTTCTTTGCCTAGAAATTTAGCGACTGGGATGTTTATCCCTCTTACAAGATACCTAGTAATAATTATCCATTTAATAAAGTACTCTGCACACAATAGATACTTAAATACTTATTTAATTCAACTGAAACTATAACATTTTTTAAAATATTTACCTTGTTGTTGTCATTCCTCTTACTCAGATAGGACCAATGATGTCACAATATTTGGGTCCAGGTACAGTGTATTTGACTGTTGTCGATCAATCCAATATGAGCTCGGAAGGCTCTACCACATTTGGGGTGGAGAGGTCTCTAGATTTTTGCATCTCCCGTTTCTTTGTACTACTGTGATTTAGCTTTGCTTATAGAGCATAGCACCTTTTTTGATGAGGGTATGCCATGCTGGGTGGTCCTGTGCCAGCATCTCCCATGTCTCACAACCAATACTAAAGTTCTACAGGGAGACATGCAGAGTGTCTTTGTATCATTTCTTCTGACCTGTGTTTGAGCACTTGCCCTGTGTTTTTTCTCTGTAAAATAGTCTTTTAGGTAAACATATGTTTGACTAGCCCTTCAGAGTTGGGCTCTCCATAGTAGAGTTTGAATGCTTGCCATTCAGCCTGAGAGAAGACATCAGTATCTAGTACCTCATCTTGCAGGTAATTTTCAGAATCTTCCTAAAACAAGTGGCTCAATTTTCTAGCAGGGCACTGATTGACTGCCAAGGTTTCATAGGCATACAACAATGAAGTCAGCACAGTGGCTCTGTAGACTTTCAGTTTGGTATGCAGCCTAATTATTTCTTCTTTTCTACATTTTCTTTCAGAGTATCTACTAATTTCGGCTTAACAGTCAACACCAAGAAAACAGGGGTTTGCCGGAGGTACACCATCCATATGTGGAACCATTGGTTACAGCAAATGGAGAAATTTTGAATTCTGTGGATAAGTTCACTTATTCTGGCAGTGCTCTTCCCAGGAATGTCCACATAGATGATAAGGTTGACTGACCCATTGCTAGAGCTAACTCAGCGTTTGGGAATATTTACATAATCATAAGGTATAAGGTAATGTATGTTATTCAAATATGAATAAGGCATTGCCCAATCCTAAATTTATTTGCTTCAGTGTTTGGTTGTCTTTGTTGTTGTTGCTTGTTTGTTTTGTTATGTATTGTTTGGATTTTGGTGAGGTAAGGAAAATATCTGGAGTGTAGAACTCAAATCAGAATCACCCTTAAGCAGAATGTTGCACAAGGAATCCCTGATTAGATTTCTAACACATATCTTATATTTCCCATTGGTCTCCCACATACAATGCAAGACTCATAGTAAATATTCAACAAATAAATGGTGATTGATGGATGGACTTAACATGAAAAATATGATTTTTAGCCTTCTTTTTTAGAAATTAGAGGGTGGGATAGTTAAATAAAAATAAAGATTTTCCAGAGAAGAGACTTAAAAAGGGAGTTTTATCAAGGGCATAGAGGAAGAACATCTCTTTTCACACAGGAAATCATCCTAAAAATAGTGGGGGACCTTGGGAGGATCTTTACCCAATGTCCCTTACCTCTCCTTTTGTCTCTGTTTCCCTAAAATTACTTTTCCTCCTCCCTTTTCCCATATAGAAATTGAACTAACAGTAACCAAAGGAAAGCTTTAATTATATGTTACTGATAGGTCAATCATTATTCTAACTGGCACCCTAGTAGCCTGGAAGGATTTGTGCAGCTTCTAAAACTGCCTAACATATTCCTAGGGAATAATTTATACACTGGGAGAATCTGGCTCTTTTCTCTATTCTTACCACATCCTTATGCAAGTCTGTAAAGAAGCTTCTTATAGTTGGAATCTATACAGAGAGGTAGGAAAGTCTAAGGGACTTGTTCAATGTCATATAATAAGTTTGGAAACCAAGAGTTAGTGTCCAGACCTCCCAAAGCTCAATATATTTCCTGGACCCTCATATCAGACTAAGATGAAAACTTGCTTTATCTACTCTGAACTTCATGACAGATATTTAAGAAAATGTTTCAAATCTTAATCATAATTTGAGAACAATTATATTGTAAATTTATCACAAATTTCAGAAATATCTAGGACTTTCTGCATTATTGGTTCTTTTGGTCATCATAAAAAAGAATGCATTGTTAGGTAGGTTAGGTAGCCAATTTCTGGCTGCCCAAACCAAGGTATTTTCTTTTAAAAATTAATTTATTTTTAGTTTTAAATAATCACTTTCATAAGATTTTGAGTTCTAAATTTCTTCTCCCTTCCTAAGATTCCCCTCCCCAAGATGGCATTCAATTTGATATAGGCTGTACATAAACATTCATATTGAACATATTTTCACATTACTGATGTTGTAAAGAAGGATTAGAACCAGTGAAAGGGACCATGAGAAAGAAGAAACAAACAAACAAACAAAATCTGAGAAAATATTATGCTTCAATCTGCAGTTCTTTCTTTCAATGTGGACAGCATTTTCCATCAAGAGTCTTTTTGGAGTTGTCTTAGATCCTTGTATTGCTGAGAAGAGCTAAGTCTATCAAGGTTAGTCATCATACAATGTTGATGTTATTGTGTATAATGTTCTAGTTCTGCTCACTTCACTCAGCATCAGTTCATACAAGTCTTTCCAGGTTTTTCCGAAATCTGCATGCTCACCATTTCTTACGGAACAATAGTATTCTGTTACATTCAGGTACCATAACTTGTTCAGCCATTCCCTGATTAATGGACATCCCTTTATTTTCCAATTCTTGGCCACCATAAAAAGAGCTGCTATAAATATTTTTGTACATGTGGGTCCTTTTCCCATTTTTATGATCCCTTTGGGATAAGACCTAGAAGTGGTTATGCTGGGTCAAACGGTATGCACAGTTTTATAGCCCTTTGAGCATAGTACCAAATTGTTCTCCAGAATGGGTGGATCAGTTCGCAACTCCACCAACAATGCATCAGTGTTTCAATTTTCCTATATCTCCAACATTTATCATTTTCCTGCTTTGTCATGTTAGCCAATCTGGTAGGTGTGATGTGGTACCTCAGAGTTGTTTTGACTTGCATTTCTCTAATCAATAGTGATTTAGAGCATTTTATATGAATATTGACAGCTTTAATTTCTTCATCTGAAAATTGCCTGTTCATATCCTTTGACCATCTATCAATTGGGGAATTACTTGTGTTCTTATAAATTTGGCTCAGTTCTCTATATATTTTAGGAATGAGGCCTTTATCAGAGATACTGGTTGTAAAATCTGTTTCCTAGCTTTCTGCTTCCCTTCTAATCTAAAATTCTAATCCCTTGGTTTTGTACAAAAACCATTTCAATTCAATGTAATCAAAATTATCCATTTTGCATTCCATAATGTTCTCTGTATCTTGTTTTGTCATAATTCTTCCATTCTCTATAAATCTGATCAGTAAACTATTCCTTGATCTCCTAGTTTGTTGATAGTATCAACCTTATCTAAATAGTATACCCATTTTGACTTTATCTTGTGTAAGATGTTGGTCTATGCCAAGGTCTTTCCAAATATAAATCTCTCCTATTGCAAGTTTGATTTCTAATTCTGTCTGTCACCCTAGAGCATATTAGATAATCAAAATGAACTAAATAGTTCTGGATAAAACTACTAGGGCAAACAAAGTAAGCTTGGTTCACCATTAATTAAATTACCATTGTTACCAACATGTTTTTTCCTTTCAAGACTATTTCATCTATGTAGTAGAACTATAGAATCTCCAAGTTGTAAGTGACCTCATATAGTTTAACCCTTATCTGACCAAGAGCATTCCATACAACAACCCTGACTAGTCTATGCTCTTTAGACTGAGATGTTTGGGACAGTTGATTAAAGTTTCCTTTTGTTAGGGAATTAAAAGCTTCAGATAGAATGCTTTCAATAATCAGGACTCTGCCTTTTTCTTCATTCCAACCATCACTTATAGTTTTGCCCACTTGGGCAAATTTAATCCCTTATTTACATGATAGTAATTCAGATACTTGGGGAAAGATGTCATGTGCCCCTAATGTTGCTCTTCTCTCCAGAACAAATATTCCCATTTAATCCAAAAGAAATTTTTATTAAATAGCTATTAGTTCTCTCCAAATACTAATATCTATCCTCTAAATTCCCTCCAATTTGCCAATGCCCTTCCTACAATGGTGTTCTTCTTTTATCCTGTTTTTTTTATAGTTTATTTTTATTCCAGATGACATACTTTGCATTTACTCTTATTACTTTTTATTTTATTAAATTTGAACCATCATTTTATCCTACCTAGATCTTTTGGAATTCCAACTATTTCATCCAGTGCATGTTCTATCCTACACTCATGTCATCTGCAAATTTGGTAAATGTGTCATCCAAATTTACATCTAAGTTAATTGATCAACAAGTATTTTTAGGTGCCAAACATAGTTCTGAGTACTAGGAATACAAAAGAAGATAAAAAATGCACAAATAATCCTGTTTCCCAAAAGATTAAATTTTAATGGGGCAGAAAGCATGCAAATTAAAAGAAACATAAATGAAAAGAGTAGGGGAGGTAAAGGAGTAAACATTTATTGCCTACTATGTGCCAGATACTGCATGTTCTAGGCCTGGCACCAGGAATATTAAAGTTCAAATCTGATCTCAGGTACTACCTGTGTGACCCTGGGCAAGTCACTTAGCTTTTGTTTTCTTTAGTTTTCTCAAATTCAAAATGGGGATAATAATAACATCTACCTCACAGGGTGGTTGTAAGACTCAAATGAGATAATATCTGTAAGAAGCACTTAGGACAAAAATATCAAACAGAAAATGTTATATTTGATACTCACATGATAGGGAGTTACCGGAGTTTACGAATCAGTACACTTTAGGAAAATCACTTTGACACCTATGTAGCATCAGCTCATCTGAGGGTAACAAAATTTCATGTGTTGAAATATGTCTTGATTCTACTTTTTCACAACATAGATTGTCTCACTAATTCTAAGATGATGTTTCAAAACGAATCTGTTGTTTACTTACTATACCTGAAACTCTCTGTGCTATTGATTATTGAATAAGAATGTTGATCATTATTAGGTGTAATATAATGATAATGAGATGTGTTTAAGTTGAATATTAATAACAATGCAATTACCTAGGCAATTACATTTAAGCATATCAAGGCATTTACATTTTTTTCTATTCAAATTGCATAACAGGACTTTTTCTGGTATGGTAATATAGTGATAGTTAATAGTGTGTGATAAAAAGTTATGTTAAGTACGCTTAAAAATGAACATTTTATTTGTTCTCTTCTGTTTACTTAGGCATGGGAAGCCCAAGACAGATAGTAAATGTTTGGATTTACAGGAATTAAACAAGATGTACCTGATTTAAAAAAAAAACAGAACTTGTAGGCCACATGTTTCAATACTATTTGATTTTGCTTTTCTATATTAAGAATCTTGGTGATGATAAAATTGTAAGAAAAATATTCATTGCAAGATTATATTTTATGGTTTTATGACACCACTGGACTATGCTCTTAGACTGAGATGTTTGGGGCAGTTGATTGAACTTTCCTTTTGGCTGGGAATCTACTAAAGCCCTGGGGCACATAAATCAAATTTGAATTTGTTCAAAAATTTTTTTCTTATTTTATTTATTTTTAACTTTTTTGTATTTTCAGTTCTAAATTCCTTCCCTCCCTGAAGCTCTTCACTTACACATTGAGAAGACAAAAAATATGATATCAATTAAATGTGTAAAGCTATGCAAAACATTTCCATATTAGAGATGTTGCAAAAAAAAGGCAAACAACATAATGAAAATGAAAAAGTATACTTTAATCTGCACTCAGAGTTTAATGGTTCTCTCTCTGGAGGTGGAGAGCATTTTTCATTAAAGGACATTTGGAACTGTCTTGGATCATTGTCTTGAGCTGAGTAGCTAAGTCTTTCACAGTTGATCATCTTTACATATTGCTGATACTGTGTACAATATTCTCCTGCTTCTACTCATTTCACACTTAATCAGTTTATTTAAGTTTTCCCAGGGTTTTCTGAACCCATCCTGTTCAGCATTTCTTATAGCACAATAGTAATTTTTTAACTATCATCACTTCATATTCAACTCATACCTCTGTCCTCTGTCTATATGTACACTTCTTCTAATTCCTCTAGTAATAAGAAAGTTTTATGAGTTACAAATAATCATCTTCCCATGTAAGAGTGTAAACTGTTTAATCTAATTACATCTCTTAAGATTTTCATTTACTGTTTGCCTTTTCACCTTTTCTTTTTACCTTTACTCGAGTCTTCTATATGAAAGTCAAATTTTCTATTCATGTCTGTTCTTTTCATCAGGAATGCTTGAAAGTCCTCTGTTTCATTGAATGCCCATTCCACTCCCCCCCCACCCTGAAAGATTAGTTTTGCTGGGTAGCAGACTCTTGGTTGTAATCCTATCTCCTTTGCCCTCAAGAATATCATATTCCTCTCTCATCTTTAAATATAGAAGCTGCCAAATCTTGTGTTATGCAGACTGTAGCTTCACAATATTTGATTACCTCTTTCTGGCTTCTTCCAATATTTTCTCCTTGAACTTGAAGCTTTGGTATTTGACTATAATATTCTTGGTAGTTTTCATTTTGACATCTCTTTCAGGAGGTGATTGTGGATTCTTTCAATTTCTGTTTTACCCCATGGTTCTAAAATGTCAGATCAGTTTTCCTTGATAATTTCTTGAAAGATGGTGTCTAAGTTCTTTTTTTGATCGTGGCTTTCAGGTAGTCTGATAATTTTAAAATTATCTCTCCTGGATCTATTGTCCAGGTCAGTTGTTTTTCCAATGAGATATTTCATATTGTCTTCTATTTCTTCATTCCTTTTGTTTTGTTTTATTGTTTCTTGGTTTCTCATAAAGTTATAAGCTTCCTTTTGCTCAAGTCTTTTTAAGGAATTATTTTCTTCAGTGAGCTTTTGTAACTCCTTTTCCATTTGGTTAATTCTACTTCTTAAGGAGTTTTTTCTTCAGTGAATTTTTGTGCCTTTTTTCCATCTGGCCAATTGCGCTTTTTAAGGCATTCTTTTCTTCCTTGGCTTTTTGTACTTCTTTTACCATTTGGCCTAGTCTGTTTTTTAAGGTATTATTTTCTTTGGTATTTTATTTTGTGCATCTCTTTTACCCATCTGTTGAATCTTTTTTCATGATTTTCTTCCATCACTCTTATTTCTCTTTCCAACTTTTCCTCTACCTCTCTTACTTGATTTTCAAAATCCTTTTTGAACTTTTCCATGGCCTGAGAATAATTCATATTTTTCTTGGATGTAGGAACTTTGACTTTGTTATTTTCTGAGTGTGTGTGTTTTTATCTTCCTCGCCAGCATAGTAACTTTCTATGATCAGATTTTTTTCTGGTTTTTGCTCAGATTTCCAGTCTATTTCTTGACTTTAAACTTTGTTAAAGTTGTGCTCTGCTTCCAGGATGGTGAACACACTGTCCCAAGTTTCAGGGGTTTTGTTCAGCTGTTTTCAGAGACACTTCTAGGAACCTGTAACTTCTCAGTTCTTCCAACATTGTATGATCTAAGGAGAGGCGTGTTTACTACTCTCCTGGTCTGTGCTCTGGTCTGTGAATTACCATAAGCACTCTTTTCTGCCCTGGACTGTGATGAGGGTCCCTGCTCCCCTGAGGCCCACAGGCTCTGGTGTGCTACCACTACTCCTCACCCTGAGACTGCCACCCAGCACTGCCACCCAGATCTGAATAAGGGCAAAGGAACAGAGTCCTGCCCTCAGTGCCAGCAAATAAATCCCTGCAATTTCCTTCTGTTCAGTTGTTCAACCCCCTTACCATATGTGGACTGAGAGCTCTGAAAACAGCTGCTGCCACTGCTGAATCTGTGTCTCCCAAGGCCTGCTCCTGGTTTATGGGGCCAGCACTGTACTGTGCTCCACTCCCACCCTGGTGTGTCAGACCTTTCCTGCTATTTTCAAAGTTGCCTTGGGCTGGGAAATTATTTCACTCTGTCATTTTGGGGGTTTTGCTGCTCTAGAAATTGTTTTATGGCATTATTTAAAGGTGTTCAGAGGGATTTTGGGGTGATTTCAGGTGAGTTGCTCCCTTTTCTCCACCATCTTGGCTCCACCTCCCCACAATAGTATTCCATCACAATTATATATCACTATTTGTTCTGCCATTCCCCAATTGATGGGCATTTCCAATTCTTTGCCACCACAAAAAGGGCTACTAGAAGTATTTTGGTAAAAATAGGCCCTTTTCCCTTTTCTTTTTTCTCTTTTGGATATTGATCTAGTAGTTGTATTGCTGGGTCAAAGAATATGCAGACCTTTATAACCCCTTAGGTGTAGTTCCAAATAGTTCTCCAGAACTAGTTGGACTAGCTCATAATTCCACCAATAGTGTGTTAGTATACCTATTGTCCCACACCACAGCAGCATCTGTCCTTTTACTTTTTCTTATGTTAGCCAATCTGATAGGTAGGAGTTAGTACCTTAGAATTGTTTTAATTTACATTTCTTTAAACAGTAGCAATCTGGAGCTTTTTTTGCATGCGATTATTGATAGCTTTGATTTCTTCTGAAAACTGCCTGTTTATATCATTTGACAATTTATCATTTGGGGAATGGCTCTTAAATTTTTAAAATAAATTTGGCTCAGTTCCCTATACATTTGACAAATGAAACTTCTATCAGAGAAATTTGCTGCAAATACCACCTATCCCAGTTTCATTACTTCATTAGTGGTACATTCATTCTTTCCATTTTTGATACTGGCAATTTGGTTTTCCTCTTTTTTTAAATCAAATTAGCCAAAGTTCCAAAGTTTCATATATTTTTTCATAAAACTAGTTTCTAGTTTTATTTATTAATTTTTACCTGAGTTTAATTTATTAATTTTAGTTTGTCAATGCAATTTTTACTTTCAACTTTATTGATCTCTGATTTTCACAATTTCCTTTTTGGTGTTTAATGGGGGATTTTTGATTTGTTCTTTTTCTTGTTATATGCACAATTCATTGATCTGTTTTTTCTTTCTTTTTTCTTTTTTTCGGTTTATTTATTTATTTTTTACTGGAAAACTTTTTATCATAGGTGGAGTGGGATAGCTGGCCACAGTTTAGATGATTCCAATTTTGTTGACAACATCTAAAGCATCATAGCCTGGAGCAAGTTGGACCTAGGCCGCCTTCTCTCCATCAGGCCAGATCAGTGTGTTGACCTTGACCATGTGGATGTCATACAGCTTCTTTACTACTTTCTTGATCTAATGCCTGTTGGCCTTGATGTCCAAAATGAAGACTAGGGTATTGTTGTCTTTTTTTATCGCAGGCTCAAGGGAAACTTAAAGATGGCATAGTGATCAAGCTTGTTACTCTGAGGGGGTCACTTTTCAGAGGGTATTTGGGCTGCCCTTGAAGTCTTAGTGTCTTGGGTCTCTGGAAGGTGTGGGATGTTCAAATCTTCCTCTTTTTGTGGCTATGGACATCCTTCAACACTCCCTTCTTGGCTTTCAAAGCTTTGGACTTGGCTTCTATCTTGGGGAGGAGCATGACTTCCTTCTACTTTGGTGCCATCTTTGGGGAAAGGCTTTTATTTTTCTTTTTTATCCATGTAAACACTCAGAGATATGATTTTTCCTCTTAAGTATCTCATGAATGTTGGTATATTACCTCATTGTTGTCATTTTATATAATGAATTTATAAATTATGTCTATGTTTTCTTTTTTGACCAATTCATTGTTTAGGCTTAGATTATTTAGTTTCCAAATAATTTTAATCTATGCTTCTACATCCCTTTATTGAATGTAATTTTTATTGCATTCTGCTATTTCCAAGAGTGCATTTATTATTTCTGCCTTTTTACATTTGTTTGTGAGGTTTTATGCCCTCAAACATGGTCAATTTTTATGAAAATGCCATGTATTACTGAGAAAATTGTGTATCCCTTTCTATTTACTTTTGGTTTTCTCCAGAGGTATACCGTATTTAACTCTTCTAAACTGCATTCAATTTTTATCTTTTTTCTTAATTACTTTATGGTTAGATTTATCTCAGTCTGAGAGGGGAAAGTTGAAGTCCCCTTCTAGTACAGTTTTGCAGTTTAATTCCTCCTAAAACTCATTTAACTTTTCCTTTAAGGCTTTGTCTGCTCTGCCATTTTATGTGTATATGTTTAGTACTGATATTACTGCATTGTCTATGGTACCTTTTAGTAGAATATATTTTCCCTAGTAATCTCTTTTAGTTAGATCAATTTTTGCTTTCTTAGGTCTGGGACTGTGCTCCCTGTCATTGCTTTCTTTTTACTTCAGTTGAAGCAAAATAGATTCTTCTCTGGCCCCTTCAAGTATGTTTCCTATAAACAATATATTTTTGTATTTTGGTTTCCAATACATTTTATCTGCTTCCACTTTATGGGTGAGTTCATCCTATTTACATTCAAAGTTATGATTTGTGTTTTTTCCCTCTTGTTTTCTGTTCATTCTTCTCTCTCTATCGTGTCCCTCCTCAAGAGTCTGTTTTGTTTTTGAACACTGTCTCCCTTAATCTACTTTCCCTGTTATTAACTCCCCCTCTCTCTTTTTCCTTTCCCTTACTACTTTCCTGTTGGGTAAGAGATTTCTGTTCCTGACTGAGTTTGTATGTGTGCATGCGTGTGTGCGTGTATGCATGTGTGTGTGTGTGTGTGTGTGTGTGTGTGTGCTTGTTCTTCACTCTTTGAATCAATTCTGATGAAAGTCCAAATGTTGTTGGCTACCACCTTCTCCATTTTCTATTCCATTGTAAAAGCTTTTCCTTGTATAACTCTTTAAAGTTTTTTTTTTGGCTCTTTCAGAAACTCTTGTTGTCTTTCTGCTCAATTAACTTTTTTAATTGAAGCTTTGTTTATAGCTCTTTTGACATCGTGATCTTCTGAGTTTGTGTCTTGTTCTCTATCACCATAGCAGTTTTTTATGATATGGTTCTTTTTTCATTCTTTGCTCATTTTTTCAGTTTATTTCTTGACTTTGACTTTATGGTAAAGTTGAACTTTTCTTACCTTTTTTTTTGAGGAGGGTGGCCACTGTCCCAAATTTTAGGCTTTTTCAAATTGCTATTTTCAGAACTAGTTATTGGATTCTGGAAGTTTTCAGTACTTTCGATGTGGTGTGATTTTGGGGAGAGGTGTAGTCACTACTTTCCTGATTTGTGTTCTGTTATTTATCCAGGCAGGGCCCTTGCTTACTTGTGACCTCAAATACTATTGCTCTTCAGGGTTCCTGCTCCTTTGTGATTGAAAGGGGTCCTCTTTTCCCTGGAACTGAGACCCCAAAGTGGATATCAGCAATGGAGTTGCCAAACAGCATCTCTCCCACACCCAATTCCAGCACAGGAGTCCCCTGTAATCTTTTCTGACCAGTTGCCCAATCCCCTCACAATCTGTCAGCTAAGAGCCCTGTAAGCTGCTGATGCTGCTGCTCTCCCACCACTGAACTGCACATCTGGTGTTGCTGCCATGTATGCTCTAGGCCAGCCCCCACCCCATTGTCACAGACCTCTCCTTCTGACCTCTTAAGTTATCTTGGCCTGGAAAAATATCTTATCCTGACCTCTTATTAGCTTTTCACTCAATAATTCAATTTGAGATGCTATTTTAGAGCTGTTTGGAGGAGAATGTTAGGAGAGCTCAGCTACAGTGCTCACTCTACCCCACTGTCTTCGCTGTGCTGCCTAATTCATCTTCCATTATATCTTTCTCTTTCCCTATTTTAAACTGAATTTAAAACAAAGCATTTTCTCATCATTCAATAACTACATCTCCAAAATATCAACTTCTTCAAATTCCCCCCTTTTCTTCTCATAATATTATCTTTTTATAGATATTTGTCACAGAGGATAAAATTGTCAATTCTGGTGTTTTCTCCATCAAGTTATGTGTAACTACTTGTTTTTCCACCCAGTATTTCTTTAGATCAGAAGATCTCTAGAATTCATTAATCACATTTTATCTCAGAATATATCTAAATTCAAGAGACTGGAAAATCTTCAGTCACCCAATTATAACATATTTTAGATACAAGATGAATTGAAAGGAAGAATTGATCAAACTGGAAAATCAAGTTTAAATTTAGACAGATAATAAAAATAGTACATAATTACAAAGGGTATAGTAGAGACTGGCTTTGAGACTGAACTAAAACTCTGTGTACTTTGCAACCTGCTGGTGGCTTAATTTCTGTAGCTTTTCCTAACACTTATCCTAGTATTTGCTTATAATTTGATATAATCTTTGCTACATCACAAAACTCTGCTCCTTCGTTATAGAAATCGTTTCTCATTGTATAATACTGCATTTGCATTTCTTTGGGTTACTAAGTTAGTGGTCAGAAAAAAAGGAATTAAAGTCCTTATTTCTTGGTACTTGTTCTGAGAGTTAAAATTACTTGGAATGCCAAAGATGTCAAAATGTCAACTATGGGTGGCATCCTATATAGCATGTAGTTTTGAAGTTGATCATGCTAACCCCCACACAGGTCACCACATGTGTGTACTTTCTAAGACTAGGCAAGAGATAGAATACTTCCATGGGATATGAGGTAGGGGTATTAGTGAAACCCAACAGCTATCATTTGCCCACCCCTTCCACTACTGACCATCAACACTAATATCTCTTATAAACTGAATAGGTTCTTATAGAGAAGGATATTTGGAATTAACAAATGGCTCACCCCAAACACTCACCCTTCTTATTTACAATTTTCTCTCTTCTATCTCCAATCAATTTATCAATAAATAAGACTTTATTAAATGCTCATTCTGCTGGGTGCTAGGAATATAAAGACTAAATTTAAATGACCCTGTCCTCAAGGAACTTATATTTTTTTTTATTTAAGGTGACATGACTTCAGATACGGTATCATTCAGGGTCGGGGTGGGAAGAGTTGTAAAGTATACCTTGATTCATATCAAGCAACAGAAACTTGTGTTTTGCCATTGGTTTCTCTACAAGTTTTAAACTTTATAGTTAATATAGTAGTAGATACTGTGGGATGCTATGAAAATAGGAGGTTTTGAGAAAGTGTAAAACAGGTATAAATTTTGTGATCTCTCAGCTCTAATATTACACTGCTACACTGTGATCCAAACAAGTTTCTAAATATAATCAATTTCTACACTTGAAAACAAAATTTAGACTTGTAAACTTAGAGTTACAACAAGACTTCTAATCCAGCCTCTCAAACAAGATTGAAATCTTTTCTACAGTATCTGTGACAACTGGCCTGCTTCATAGGAACAGATTTGAATCTGGAAGAGACATTTGGGCCATTTCATACAATTTGTTATTTTTTCAGATGAAAAAAACTGAGGCTTTGACAGTATCTAGTGATAAAGAACTCACCTTTGCATTACATATTCTTGAGATTTTGAATGCTTCCAATGGCAGGGAAATTAATCTCCTAACCTTTCAGTCTCCTCAAATATTGGGCAACTATAATTGTTACAAAGTTCTGCTATTGATAGAAGGGAAATTCTTTTTAGATATTCTGTTAGGTCCAGTTAAAAGGGTGTTCTGTTCCAAACATACTTTTGAAACTAAAACCACATCTTTTACCAAATAAAAGCACATGCACATTGCATTAAGAGCAGCAAATACAAAGGGTAACACTGCCTTTGCATGTAGAAATAATAGAGTGAATAGATATAATATGATTATTCAGCTTTAAAGTGAACTCTTCAATGTGAGATTTCAGTAGTAATAGTAACAATCCTTCATATTTTACGCTCCAATAGTGCACATGTCGACAATTGTATCATCCATGTATGTCTGCATTGCTTTCTATTACTTTCTATTGATAATTTTTAATAACTGGAGACATTTGGGAAATGGAATGAAGTCACTGGTGCTTACAACAAAGCCTGGGCAGTTAAGAAGGGTTTCAAACTCTACAATGGTCTGTGCACATCAGGAGAGGCACAAATCAATCATTAAAAAAAATTAAACAATTTTAGGTCTTGGGTTAAGTTCTGTGAACTGTTTAATGTCATAATTGCTTGCTGCCATAGTCATCAAACTGAATGAACTTCTAAGTTCTAAGTTAAAATGTCTTAAAGTCTCAGCGTAAAGATTTATACAACACAGGTATCTGACCTACCGCTATGCTTGCCTGTGGCAGGATGTGTTTGTTATGTCTTATTCAACTTGTGGGGAAAAAAAATAAATGAGGAAATGTGCATGTTCTGGAAATGATCAAAACATCAAGAACTGATTCTGATATCTGTATGGTGTGCTCAGTATCTGTGATAAACAAATCCATTTCATATAAAAAATAATTTAGATTCAAATTCCTCCCCTGGATCAGTTGTGTGTTTAGTATAACGAATGAAAATGGTTAATGTCATATTTCTCCACTGTGTATTTTGCCAGATTTTTGTGTGGAATGTTTCATAGCTAAAGTAAATTATTTTTTGGAGGTTGGCAATTATTTTGTGAGTCTCACTTACATGTGCATCCTAGAAAATCACAACAAAATTAATGTGTGTTTATTGGGAATATATGAAAACATGCACATGTAGCATATTTTGTATTTGGAAACCTTTTGGCACTCTCACTACTGATTTAGAATCTAGGACTATTTCTGAAAAGGATGATTTATTTCACATAGATGACTCATAATTTTTTAAGGAAAAAAAGAAAGAACATAAAGGTCCTTAACAGCGGGCGAGGAGGGAAAGTACTACCACTATCCTATAGCATAAACTAAATTTATGAAACTTTCAAATTATTATGGAACAAAGGTCTCTTGAGGAATAGTTAAGGTTTTAGGAAGTTCTTTAACACACTTACCTATCAGAGGCTAGTGAGAGTGGTGCTTTTCTAACTGGTTTGTCTCACATTAACCTTAAATGCAATGTTTACCCTCCCCATATATTGTCTGACAGCTATGTTTTGACTCTTTCAAACTCCTGGCTTTGACAAAGGGTATGTATACTTTCCCCCTCTTTTTCCCAGCTCCTTTATTGAATTTAAACCACAAAGAATTTGTTTCTAAAACATTTTAGGCTTCTCTTATTTTTCATGAACTTTATAAATTGTACATTATAAGGATTTGAGCATTTTCTTTTTTCAGTACCATTAGTATTTCTACATCAAGTCCATCCTTCCTTGGATATGTTGAGCTTTTACTGAGTCCCCCAGCATCATTATGTGGTGATATGGCTTACAATCAATAAGGATGACAAAAGTTCTTATAAATTCTGAATTTTAGGAGATGAAAAAAAAATCATCTTACTTGATAATGCAGAATGTAGCATCTGGTTGAACATCATTCTTTCTTTCTTTTTTTTCCTTTTTGAATGTCTATTTTCCTTCTTGGAAATTGCAGTGTGTACAAGTGCTATACACCCCAAAGTAATGCTACTGAGAAAAACTCAGGCATATGATGAAAACCTTATTTTGCCAAAAGATCATCATGATCAAAACAATATTTCATCACAGAGAAAATGTCTTCCAGAAGGGACCAACTGAAGCCAACGTCCCTGCCATTCCATACACTATAGCTACTACACTTCCTCCCCTAGTGACAGCTGTCATGTGTGTCCCCAAAGACCCTCAAAACCCAATGAGCCTCAAAAATAAAACTAATTTAGAACTCATCTACTCCCAGAATCAAAGCTATTTCCTAAAGAAATCATACTAAAACTTCTTTCTCAGCCTTCATTTCTGAGTGAGAAGTCACATTAGCTCAAGGACACAAAACTTTATCTTTTGCTTTACTTAATGGAGAAGTAGTGTAGTGTAATGGAAAGGATTCAAGATATGGAGTCAAACAGTGTGACTTCAAAGCCTGAATTTGCTAGTTACTACCTTTGAGACCTTTGACAAGTCATGTTAAGTCTCTGGTCTCCATTTTTTTTTTTTTGCAGTGGGAAAATGAGGGGGGTGATGCTAGATGATATCTAAAAGTCTTATTGATCTCCAAATTCTGTGATCTGTGGAATTTACCTCTATGGGCTGGATGGTTATTATAGCAATTTATTCCCTTGGGGTAAATTAGGCAAAATTTGGAAGTGTATACCATTTAGTGAATTACTGTTGTATTTTTTTTCAGACCACCAAGAATTGATACACATGGTTCCTGTATTATTTCTGAAGTGATTTTATATAGTAAGAAGTATTTTAGTTTCTTTATATTTCTTTTTATATACTCTTTCAGGAGAGGATGGAGAAGGGTAACAGGTCACTCTCTTATTCAAATGAAGAGAATATTATGGTGATAAGCAAATGAGACCAATAAGTAAGACTTTTTTTCTATAAAATAATGCAGAAAATTTTACCTAAGTACTTAAACCTAGTTATAGTTTATTTAGCTGAAGGAAATAGATCAGTAATTTTTAAATTAGTATGAAATTAAAATCTCTAATCTTAGCAATGCTACTTGTCTCAAAAATTGTATCTAACTACCTTAAAGTTAATTTGGACAAGTAAATAATAATCAAGGTTGGACTCAGGGGTACCTTCAAGCATTACAATTGGGTTGATACAAAATGAATAATATTACTTTAGAGATGTTATAAGGACCCATGAACAATTTTTTATGAAAAACTAATTATAAAAATATGGTAAATAAACAAGGGTTAATCAATGGTTGCAAGGAATTAGGGATGTGGCTTTAGGGATTAGACAAAACCTATTATCTCTATTGCTATGAATGTGCCATGATGTAGTTCAATAATTCAAAAGTCTCTGAATGTTAGAAGAATGTAATTACACCTATCCACTGTATCCAATCTATCTCTATTAATAAACACTTTTATTTAGTGTTTTCATATTCCCTAGGCAACTGGTGGCCCCAGGTTTCTGGACACTACAATACTCATTCACCGATATCATACTTGTTATAGACGCCTGATCAGCATCACTGATTTCTAGTTTAGAACCTCAAAGCTTGACAGACACGGCAGCCTCAGCCTCCCTGGAAGCAGGGATTATAGGCATATACCACAACATGTTGTTGCAACAATCTTCTAGCAGTTGGTGTATGGGTTTAAGACCCACCAACAACCAGCACATAGAAAGCTGCCAATACAGGTTCTTTTGATCTGCTTTACTAAGGAAAGCAATGTTAAGGAGTTAACAATCTTACTTTAATCCAACATACAAATATCATTCTCTCAGCTCAGGCAGAGAAGCCAGCACACTGAACTTCAGAGCAAATACAAACAACTTACAAACATACATTTATAAACAGACCAAATACAATTCTTAGTTACCAAGGAATCATCAACATCTGAGTTCAGCCGGTAGCTCCACAACGGCTGGCCCAGAGTCACATGCCACTCCTGCTGTGGCTCAGAGCTCCAAAACAGAAAGCCAACCTCTGTGTTTATATATCTTGTTCAGGGTCAAAGGTGAGTCACACGTGTGACTCACCCAAGTGACCTAAAATTGTCACAAAAATGCAACGTAAACCCACATGGTCCAAAAGCCTCTGAGGTAACAAACATGTCACTCAAACCCATGTAAGCTAGGCTTTCCCTTGAGGCAAGGAGGTCATCAAGGACTCCTAATTTAATCAAGGAAACAAAGGCCAAATTCTTCAAGGGAACTTGGTTGAATAAGTGCTAAGAGCCCATTTTGATTGCCAATACACATGTGAGATGACTTTTCCTTGTGTTCCATCAGAGCCATTCAGAAGGTCACTCACTATATGTGTGTATATACATACAGACATACACATATGTGTGCATGTGTATAAATATACACATATATAAATTTGATTTGAAGAACAATAGATAATGACTCAGCCCCCAATATTATACATACACATGCATGCTACATGTGGCACAATATTCCACATTAGAAATTCATTCATTTATATCTTTGAGAGGCACCTGAGAAAATAAAGAGCTATACTTAGCATCTTTATTAGCTAATATTTTATGGCTATGTCTAAGCTATTCCTGAACTTGTTGGTTTCATCCTGTTGATCCTTCTCCTTCCTATCTTTTTCTTTTCTTTCTGTTGCCCTTCTTTTCTTCTTCGTCACTTTTCCCCCTCCCCTAATACCCCTTCTTCTGGCTCCTCCTCTCCTCTTCATCTTACCTTTACCTTTCCATGTTCCTCTCCTTTCCCATCTTTAATTAACTCCTATCAGAAGTTTGCAAGCTCCATAAGAACAAAACTTCTATTTTATTTTTGTCTTTACATCCCTAGTGGCTAGTACAGCCTCTGGAACATAGCAACTGTTTAATAAATGTTCACTGAACTAAATGAACAGTACCATAAGAATATCATCAAATAGATAAATAGACAAATAGGTCTTTATTTCAGGGAGAAGTTTAAAACAATTATAACAAATTAGAGACAATTCAATCCACCCTCCTCTTATTTCTGCGTAGAACTTATCCTCCCCAAGAGACTGTAAGCTTCTTGAGAGTAGAGACTGGCATCTCCATTTTTGTATTTCCACTCTCTAGTATGATATGTAGTGCATAGTATGCTGAGATAGTGTTGTGTAATAACAATTAATAATCATAATAGTAATAATCATAAATGCAATTAATGTATCATTTGAAAGTTCACATAAATGGCTTATACACAGGATGACATTTGTTCTTCAAAACAACCCCACAAAATGGGCACTGTAGGTGTTGTTATTCCATTTTACAGATGAAGAAATTGAGACTCAGAGGTATTTTGACCATGGTCAAAGAACCTAGGTCTTTCCTGGCTCTAAGTCCAGAGCTCTTTTCATTACAATAGACTGCTTTACTGGGAGGCAGGAGATCTGGGATTGAATTCCAGGGATGATACTAGTTGTGAGTGGTCTTGGACAAATCACATCTTCTCTGAGTTTCTTCATATGGAAAAATGAAGGATTCTTACACCAAACAATAGTTAAGGTCACTTCCAGTTCTATTACTCTGTGATTCTTATTTTGAACTGAATGTACCAAAATGTTTCGGTCTTTTCTAAGAATGTCAATACCAAAATCGCAAAATAGGCCAGAGGTTTAATAGTCTTCTGGGTCCATCTATAAGTGAGCCCAGTCCAATTGATGCTCTATTCCAATTCCTACTTACTGACCTATATTCTCTGCAGTTTCATCTGATCCCTTTAACGTTATTAAAGAGGGGTCCATCTGGGAATGTTTAGATGTTGCATTGATAGCCTTAGGCTGAGATATAAGGTAATGTCTACTAAAATGAGATTCGTCATTAAAGGAAATGCCAATGAGCATGCTTTTGTGGGCCACACATTTTAAAGCTGAAACAAGTATGTGACAACTATGTGAACAAATAAGGCACATTAGCCAGATAATGTAAAAATATTCTAGGTCATGTTGGTAGTTGTTCAATCCTCCCCTCTACCTTCTGGCAAGCTGCTAGGGAAGGCCTTTGGTAAATAATGGTTTAAATTACACTATGGATCGACTGATCTGCTATTAATACAATTCCTGTTGCTGTCTGAAACTTTAGGCCCACATGTGTAATTCTTCAGTGGTATTCAGTATGTTATCTGAAAGGTCTCTCGATGCTGCTGCATCAATGCAAACCAGACTATACCCAGATGAACAAAGGGAATTTAACTTTCATAAGTTGGTTTTAAAATGCATTTACTTTGACTGCACTGAAAGAATCTAAAAAAAGATGAAAAGCATCTTTAGCATGCCAAAAACATCTGGTTTCATATTTTCAGACCAAAAGGAAATTGCACGAAGACTAAAATCTTATGTTTTGATTTATATTATTATTGGAAGGCTGAGAAGCTGCCAGTCACCAAGTAAAATTTTATGATGATAAATAAATAAGGAAAACAATCTGACAAAATATGCTGTGGAACAAAGCTGCATTTCAAGTTTAATTAACTGATAACAATGTTTATGATGGAAGAACTGTGCCACCAATTATCTAGTTAGTAAATGTATGCTACCAGTGAGAAGATGGGTCTGTAAATGTGTGGCTACAAAGGTTGTCTTGTAGCAAAACATTTCCAAGTACAAAAGCCAGGGTTTTCTTCATGTGGCAAATCATGTATCAATTAAAATACTCTTTGAAGTTGTTTATGAGTAGGTCTTTTATGGCGAGTATGCCAATTGTTCCCCATCAGTGACAAATTATAAATCACAGAATGGTAAATGCCACTGCTTTTCTAATATTCACGGGTACATTGTCTTTGACACCTGACAAGTTAGGCAATAGAAATTTAGAAGTTAAGGAGGCAAACAAAAACTATTTTTCATCTTTTTAAATATTTCATCTATTTAGTAATTTTAGTATTATTCGTTGTCCTTACCTTGATAAACACAATGCAATTGTAAGAGTGTTCCAATTAATTATTCCTTTTTAACATTAAGACTATTACTATTGCATAATACACATAGAATGTATCTTTAATTGCGTGTTTAATAGCTATCTTTTCTTGCTATTATGGAATCTGCCACCCCAGGCCTCCTGGGTCAAAGATATGAGGATCATAGCAATTGTTTACAGGCTAAGCTGTTGGCTCCTTGTTTACCACTGATACTATCATTTCTGACATAATTTAACATTTATCATGTTATAAAACAGCACTTTTCATACCAAATTTTATAAGTTCATTTACTCAAACAGAGACACTCAAACTGATAACTTGTGGACTTTTTGCCCACCCTTCCTCCACTTTTGGAATGTTACACTGTTACCAGATTCAGGAAATATTTAACTTTTCTAATTTCAATTACACTAACCATCCTCACACATTTCATAGAATCTTTTCAACAGTAATTACTGTCGCTAAACCTCTGGGCTCCATTACAAGGTGACTGATCACATTAAACAATACATTCCAAAGGTAGTTTCCCAATGGATAACTAAGTAGATAGAATGTCAGATCTGGAGTAAGGAAGACATGAGTTCAAATCCCATCTCAGACATTTACCAACTATATGATTCATGGAAAGTCAATTAACCCCTATTTGACACAGTTTCCTCATCCACAAAAGGGGAGAATATTAGTATTTATCTTGCACTGTTGTTGTAAGGAGAAAATGAGATGTTAATCATAAAATGCTTAGCATAGTGCTTGGAACATATTGTGATTTAAGTGTTATCTATCTATCTATCCATCCATCCAGCTATCTATCCAACTATCTATCCATCTATCTATCTATCTTCCTAAGGGATTTTGTATTCAATGAAAAACTTTCTTACATAAAATTCAATATTTTGTAGTTAGACAAAAGACCAACAGAACACAGAACAGTTGTGGAAAATTCCTGGAACTTTAACCTTAGATACAGTTGCTCCAAGTAACAATTGCCATCAAAAACATTCTCTAGTACATTTGTTGACTCAGGAAAATGAACAAAGCATTTGGAATTCTGGTTTTCCTAGATTCCACATATATTTATGTATAACAATTTCCTATTTGCTGTCTCTCTTTTTTCCCTTGCAACTGTGTTTTTCATGCATTAATTCTGTATCATCCCTCTCTTCCTATTAAAATTGTTGGCAATCATTTCAGTTGTTTGGTCTGTGTGTGGATCCTCACCCCCTCCCCTTTCATTTTCTAGGTATATGCAAAATTGTCACCTTTTTCATTAATGGAATGAACCCATCCATATGCTTGAAGGCTGTGTTTCATTTTGTGTCTGTCTGTATGCATGTATGTGTGTGGAGAAGTTAACATCCTGTCTTCAGCGCTGTTGGGAATTACTACTGGCATGTTTTGACTCATTATCTTGAATCTTAATCAGCTGATGAAAAAAAAATTAGTTCCATCAGCTGATGAAGGCTCAGGGTAATGAGTCAAAACATGCTGATAGTGATTCTCAGCAGCAAGAAATGGGACTTCACCATTTCACTTGACATGGATGTCTCTTAGTACTCTCCAACAAATCATCGATCAACTCCTATATTTATCAAAATATTACAATCAAAGTCTGGCCCCCATAAAGTATGGCAGGGCAAGGGCATCCCAGATGAAGATGAGTATGTTATACAGTCTTGGGAATTACACCAAGGGCCTGTCTGATGGCAACTGAGGTAGCCACAGGGTACGATATTCCTGCCACCCTCGTTCAGGCACTCAATACTCCTGCCTAGATTACTGCTACATTCTCCTATAGCCTCTTCAGGTTCCTAATCAAGTGTTCTGAAGTTTTTGTGTCATGGGCCATTCTGGCAGTCTGGTGAAGGCTATGGACTTCTCAGAATAACGTTTGTAAATTTATAGAATAAAACACATAGAATTGTAACAGAAATATAATCATTATTTAAAAAATCACATTCAAAAACCCTTGAATAGGAATCTCTTCTCTAGACTATTTTCCCTGCAGTCATCAAATTGAGGGTACTGAAACAGTGGCCATATCACTCCCCTTAAAATACTGTAGTGACTACTGCCTCTAGGATAAAATGTGAGCTCCTCTATTTATTTGTCATATAAAGAAAGACTTTCACAATCCAGGCCTGGTATCCCTTTCTAGGCTTATGCCCCTTCACACATTTTATATTCCAACCTAAATAGCACATTTGCTGCCCCCTCTATATAAGATTTCATTGCCTGCCTTAATGCCTATGTGTAATGTGTCCCTATACAAGTCTTCTATGCTCATTTCTTAGAATTCCTAGCTTCCTCCATAGCTAAGCTCATGCTGCTCTATGTACAAAGCCTTTACTAATCTCACCAGTAGCTAGATCCTTTCCATGCAATTCATTTGTATCTATTTTAAATTTATTTATGTGATATGAGTAAAAGAGATAATAGCTGTAAAGCCACATAGTAAATGCTATGTAAATGGTAGCTATTATTAAAAGTTAGTTATTATTTGTAACCCCAAACCCCCCATAGAATGTAAATTCCTAGAATCCAGGGCCAATTCTTTTTGCCACTTAATCCTAAATACTTAACACAATGCCTGAAATATAGTAGGTAGTTTTAAAATGTTTGCTGAATGAATAAATGATACAAATTTTATTATTTTAATTCTCATTCCAGAGAAATAGGAGCCATTTCACAGGTAAAAAGGTAAAAAGTTCATTCTTGTTCATAAGTGGAGAGTCAATTAGTAACTGGTATCTTGAAATAAAATTAAAAGAAAAATCTTTAGGTTCCCTACTTAAAGCTATGATTCTAAAATCACTTTCTTGAAGGCTAAGAAATATGTCTTCTACATAAAAAACCATAAAAGCATAAAACAGGATGTTTTCTCTTTTGAGACAATGCGATTAAAACCAAAGCTGAACTGTGTTCCTCAAATATTGCTTTTGCTCACCATCCTCTATGACTGTCACCATTACTCCCTCCTCCTTTGATTTTTCCTTTCCAAATTGGCATCCTATTTAGGTCAGATCTCCTTGGTTCAGTGGCCCAACCAGGGATCCAGTAAAAAGGAAAGATGAAATGAATGAGTACACAGAGGGACTTCACTTACACAGCAAGGGAAATCTCAAGAATAAGCATTGTTGTCAGTGTGAAGGTAAAAAGATATCCTCAAGGCAATCAGAAGATTTGAATTGGCAGAATATAATGCTGATGATTGCTGAAAAGAATATCTCTCATCATTTTAAAAATATGATAAATATTATTCCTAACACTGTCATTGACGGAGGAACAGAAGTCATGAAATGTAGTAATACTTAGAAACATAAGATTTTAGGACCTTATAGATCATCTAGTCATAAATGCTCATTTTACAGAAAAGGAAACCAAGGCCTACAGAGTCTGACTTAGCTAGAGTTAAACTAAATTTGTAGAAAGGCTGAAGGAAGAGGCTACATAATATAAAACATACATACATGTACACACAATTATGTGAAATATATATTTCACATGCAGATCTATGGTATATTTAATGTAGACATATATGTGTATATTTTCTGTATACATATTCCTTGAAATAATAAAATCTATTGTTCTGTTTTAAATAGAATATTATTAAATATGCATTCTAGAATAAGTAAAGCAAGGCAAATCAAAGAAACAAGCATTTGTTAAATACTTACTTTGTACCAGGGACTGTACTAAGCACTGAGCATAAAATTATAAGCAAAAAGAAAGCTAATCCTGACCTTACAAACTAAGAGGGAAAGACAACACATAAAAAGGAACCTGAAAACCTGTGGGTCAGGGAGGAGGTGATAAAAGTAACTATCTAGGGACACGATTTTGAAGTCCAGAAAGTCAGGAGCAGAGCCAAGAGGGGCATGAACATTGGCTGGACTGGGGCCCTCCACAAAATGGAAGCTACAGGAGAAACTAAGCAACACAGGGTCTGGCACAGTCATTTTCCAGGGTAAGGAGGCTACAGGGAAAGTTGGATGTTCAGAGAAAGGAGGCCCCAGGCACTGTGGGAAGTTCCACTGAGGCATCATTTTGAAGCCCAGAAAGTCAGAAACAGTACCAGGAAAGGTATGAAGGGTGGCAAGCATGGGCCCCTACATAAAATGGAGGCCTTAAGAGAAACTCACCAATGCAAGAAAGGTCCTACAAAAATGGCACAAGGGAAGGGCATTCAGAATTTAGGCTGCTACTTCATCTAGAATATAACTTGTCACAATAAAGCTCTCATAATAGCTAATGTTTGTGAAGTCCTTTTTATACATTATCTCATTTGATCTGTACAACAACCCTATTAGGTAAATGCTTTTATTATCCCCATTTTATTTGATGGAGGAACAAGACTGAGAACAGGGAAGTGAACAGGATTATACAGTATCCGAGGTAGGATTTGAACTGAGGTTTTTGTGACGCGTTCCAGCACTCAAACCATTATGCCACCTGGCTGACTTTTTGTTATTATACAGGAAGATTTAAACCAGGTCATTAGAGCATATCTTTCCTCTGAATGCATAATGTATTTTCCCTTTTTTCCAGTATATTTTTCTTCGAACTTTTTAATTTAACATTTGCATGAAATTGTATTGCAGTGCTAACCTATTTCTATAAGAAAATGAAAGGTGAGATAGAAAATGAAAGCCAAGTTGCTCAGCTCTGTCAATGACTCACTGACTTTGAGCAAATCACTTTAAGTTTTAGTTTCTTCTTCTATAAGTACATTGGAGCAGTTGATTTCTAAGGTCTTTTTCCACACTTAAAATCTTACAAGTTTTAGTGGTATTATTTTCCTATAATCTTAGAACCCCAAGATGGTAAAATACCAGGAGGAAGTACAGCAAGCTCCCTTTTTTCTACCCCTAACTCCTCCAAGTAGATTTAGAAAAAGCACCAGAACAGATGCTGGTTGGGAAATTCAAGGGAAAAAATCACAATGAGTCATTTCTCCTATCCTAGGTCAGCATGGAGAGATAGAGAGATCTGAGAACTCTGAGAACAGGATCTGGCACCATATGGAACATTCAAGTATAGAGAGAGGCTATGGATGAGGGCAAATAGAGATCACAGACTCAGTATAGAGGGTTTGAAATTGGCATTATGTGGAGCATTAGAGCACAGGGACAGACTGTGCACTAGAGGAAGAAAAGTTCTAGATCAAACACAGAGTCTTAACTTGTATATGGTGAAGAAGCAGTAATTAATACCTCTGCTCATCCCTACCTATTTCTGGGTCACAGATCCAGGAAAGGTTGAGGAGAGGAACTATACATAGTGGTATTTCAGATCGAAGATCAGATCTAGGCCATAGGTTCTATACTGAGCAAGGAGCTAGCTACATCAGAAGAAAACAGAAGCTGCATGTCTCAGACCAGAGATGACCTGAGTTGGATCTCAGTTCTATACTCTAGTCCAGTCTGAAACTTTCAGAGGAAAAAACAGGACAAATATAAGTGTACAGGTTTGTCATTCTGAAACCAACAGAACTTTCAAACTGGCTGATAGTGGTTGAGCCCAGCTGCAGTTTACTGGAACTCCCAAGGTGGCAAACCCACAGGAGTGATGCTCATACTCAAACTCAAGTCAGGAACATGCAGAGGTCAGACTACAAAGGCAGCAATCAGATTTTGCCTTTGTGAGCCCTACAGGTCCCCAGCCCCAGCAGTCCCTGAGATCCTATAATAACAATTAAAATCTCACAAAAGCAGAAAGACCAGTCATGATATTCATATCTGTAATTGTGTAGATCCTTGTCCTAACATATGTCTGAAGTAAAGAAGTAGACAAATTATAAACAAAAAGAAAAGAGTCTACCATAAAAATCTATTATAGTGACAGTGATGCTTGAGACAAAAAAACCACCCAAAGAGAATGACTCCAAAAACATCTACAAGCAAAACCTCAAAGAAAAATAGCCTGGGCACACATTCAACTTGAATTCTTGGAAGAGCTGAAGTAAGAGTTAAAAACATGCTAAAATGTTTATATAAATGAAATGAGAGTGCTAGAAGAAAAAATAATTGGAAAAGAAATGAGAACTATAGAAGGAAGATTTGGAAAATAAATTAACAGCTTGACATAAGAACCACAAACAGACAACAACAAACTCTCTAAAAACTAGAATGGACTAAATAGAAACAATGACTCCATAAGACAATAGTCAATAGACATAAGACAATGTCAAAGCACTGAAACAAAATCAAAGCTAAAAAATAGAAGATGTAAGATATCTCAAAGCAAAACAATTGACCAGGTAAATAGATCAAGGAGAGATCATCTAAGAGTATTTGGATTACCTGATAATTCTTATCAGAAATGAGATTTGACATCATATTTCAAGAAATCACAAATGAAAATGGCCCAGATATCTTAGACCCGGAGCATAAAGTAGAAATTTAATGAATTTGCTGCCCACCTCCTAAAAGAAACCTTAAAATGGAAACTCCCAGGAAGTTTATGGCAAAAATTAAGAGTTCTCAGTTGAAAGGGAAAAAAATAGTGCAAGCAGCAAGAAAGAAAGAATTAAATTAGCAAGATGTCACCATCAGGATAACATAATTTGGCAGCTGTAACTATAAAGGAGCAGAGAGCTTGGAATGCAGTATTTCAGAAGGCAAATTATATTGGCTACAATAAGAATGCAGAATATAATTAAGAATAACTTACCCAGCAAAACTAAGTAAAATCCTATTGGGGAAAATGGAATTTTAAGGAAATGGAGGTTTTCTAAGCATGCTTGATATAAAGACTATAGCTATGTATAAACTTTAAAGAAACACAGAAAGGTAAACATGAGTGAACAATCATAATGGAATAAATAAAGGCAAATTGTTTACATACTAATATAGGAAGATGATATGTGTGTCACTTCTGCCCCTCCCCAATCATCATCAGGGTCATAGATAAAGTCTAATTAGTCACGGAGAGTGGGAGTGTTTCTATTATGTTGTGATGCTATTAAAATAAAAGTGCAAAAAGAAGTGATGAGAAATATATGAGAGGGAAGCGAGAGAAAGGTTAATGGAAAATCATGTTACAGAATCAAGATGTGCAAGTAGAAATCTATACAAATAAGGAAAAAAGAGGTTAGGGAACAGATGATACTTGACTCACTTTCATTTGAACTGTTTAAAGAAGGAAGAATAAAATACACATATGGATAAAGTTACATTTTTACTAACCAAGGAAACAGGAGAGAAAGGAAAGAAGCAAGAATAAGGAATAAAAGGGAGGGTAGATTAAGATAGGGATTAGTGAGAAGCAAAACATATTCTACTTACGTATGTACAAAAGTATTCATAATAGCTTTTCTTGAAGTGAGATAGATTTGGGAACCAGAGGTGGGGGTGCCTATCAATTGGGAATAGCTGAATAAGTGATGCTACATGCTTATAATGGAATAGAATTGTGCCATAGTAGATAATGAAGGGGATAATTTAATAAAAATACTTTGAAAGACTTGTTTGAACTAATGCAGAGTGAAGGGAGCTGAACCAAGAGGACAATTTGAATAATGACAACAACATGTAAAAACAAACCCCTTTTAAAAAAAACTTAGGGACTCTGATGAGTGTAATGGCCCACCATGATTGCAGAGAACTCATGATAAAACAAGCTCCTCTCTCCTCATAGAGAGGTGAAGGACTCAGAATGCAGAATTATATTAAAAATAAAAATATAGCCAATAAGGAAATTTGTTTTGCTTGAATAGAAATGTTGGTAACGGGTTTTCTTTGTCTATTCCTATTGGTATTGTGATGAGGTGGCCGGGAAAGATGATGGATTTTTACTGATTGAAAAAAATAGAATAAAATTTTATTTAAAAAATCTTAGAACTTTCTTTTAATCCTTTTCTCCATCAGTCAGTTCCCAAATCCAATTTGTTATTGATGTTACTGATTCTTCTTTTAGTGGGGATGACAGATGCATGTCTTCTTCATTTTCACACTACTGAATGCCTAATCATTTTGGTCATAGACTACATGCAGTAGTTGATGTGATGTAGAGGTGTTAAACTAGAAGGCTGGCAGCAAGTAGCCAGCAAAACTCCTGATTGTAGTAAATTAAAGTGTGATTGAGAAAAGTTTAATGAAATAAATACAAATATAAAGTAACACAGATAATTTTACTTTGTGAATTTCTAAGTTAATATATGGCTTATAGGGATTTGTTTCTACTTGATTTTGACTCCACTGGTATAAAGGATAGGTTGTTGTTGTGTTTGTCCTTCGTTTTTGAAGAGGAGGACCATGACATCAGGGAAATTTTGACATGACTTGCAGTTGACTTTGATTCGAGGGAGGGAGGGCTGTGCAAGGTCACCAGCTTTCACTTTCTCCCCCAGAGCCTTCTGGTTCCAGTGACCAGATATTCATGATGATGATGGAGATGACCCAGGATGCAATTGGAAACCCTGGCCCATTTAGGCTAAGGCCTTTTCATGTACTCAGAGTGAAGTAAAGCCCATTCAGTGAATAGGCCTCTTTAAGAACTGAGTCAAAGGCTGGCCCCTGTAATTAGAAAAAAAGAAAAAGAATCAAGCTGGGAGGGGAAGACCCTCAGAGTCCCCGTTCCAAAGAGAAACAGTTACCATTGACATTCTCTCTAAGCCAGGAGGGCCTAAAATACAGCCATTAAGTGCATCTTGAGCAGGGACCTATTGTGGTAGAATCTATGAGCTTTAGAGGTTTTGAGAAAGAAAGAAAGAAAGAAAGAAAGAAAGAAAGAAAGAAAGAAAGAAAGAAAGAAAGAAAGAAAGAAAGAAAGAAAGAAGGAAGGAAGAAAGAAAGGCAGAAAGGAAGGAAGGAAGGAAAGAAAGAAAGAAAGAAAGAAAAAGAAAGAAAGAAAGAAAGGAAATGAAAGGAAGGGAGGGAAGGAAGTGAAGAAGAGAAAGAGAAAGAAAGAGAGAAAAAGAGAGAATAAAATCTAGCCAGTAAACCCCAAGTTAAGTGGGCAACTTCTGGCCCTGTGACCTTAGATAAATCACAACTTGATTAAATACAATGCTCCACATCTACGGTCCCCACTACCTTTTAAAGTAAGAGATAAAGATCCTATATCATCTCTCAGATAATCTTGTTCTGAGTTATCAATTGTCTTTTGAGCTGAATTTCTTGAACATTTTTGTGTTAAGGTTGGTACCATTCTGTGGCTGAAGATCAGGTATTTCTAGAAAAAGGACTGAGTACCTTTAACACTAATCAGAAAATTAAACATTGCAAACATCCCTCTTTACCTTTAAAATTAATTTAGTGAGGACTTATCTTTTGACTTGAGGTGACAGATCACTAGACTAGGAGAAAATCATGCACAATTGGCATTCAGACGTACAAGTGCCTAACATAGCAGAATGAAACTGGGAAAAAAGTTCCAGAAAAACAACTATAATACACAGCAGAAAGGGGCAGAGCCAAGATAGTGGGGTGAAAAAAGGGACTCACTTGAGCTTTCCCCCATATCCCTCCAAACACTTGTAAAAAATGTTTCTAAACAACTTCTAGAGCTACAGAACCCATGAAATGACAGAGTGAAACAACTCTCCAACCCAAGATGGCCTAGATGGCAACTGTGAAGGGTCTATCTCACCATGCTGGAAGTGGAATATAGCCCAGCATGGGCCATGCCAGGATGGACCAGGCTGGAGCAGACTGGGTGGAGCAGGCGTCAGGGCCCTGAATCACTGTCAGCTGTGGCTGTTTCCACACTTCTCAACCCACAAATGCCAATGAAAACTTAGCAGGTCAGTGGGAAAACTTGGACCTGGGTGAGAGAAGGGCATGGTCTAGCCCCAGCCACTGGATGGCAGAGGGGGCTGCATTGGAGGCCGATGCAGTAGTGGTGTCTGCTTTCAGAGCTCCAGGCCCACAGATGGTGGGGGTAATCAAGCAGCTGATCAGAGCAGGAGTGCAGGGATCTCTTTGCTGTTGCTGAGGCAGGGTTCTCTTGCTTTGCCCTGCTTTGATCTGGGTCACAGTCTTTGTTGGCGATCCTTGGGGGAGGAGGAGCACTGGTATAGCAGAACTTCTGACAGCTGTGGAGTGGGAATCCTCCTGATAGTTATATGGCAGAAATGAGTGCTAAAGGTTACTCACAGACCAGATAACACCTCAGAATAGAAGTAGCTCGAAAACAGCAGCACAAAACCTCTGAAGCTTGGGACAAAGCCCTCTCCACTCTGAAAGCAGCCATACCCTGACAAAGAGCTCAAAAGTCAAGTAATTGGCTGGGGAAATGAGCAGAAAAGGATTTTGAAAATGAAGTAAGAGAAGTAGAGGAAAAATTGGGACGAGAAGTGAGAATGATGCAAGAAAATAATGAAAAACAAGTCAACAACTTACTAAAGGAGACCCAAAAAATACTGAAGAAAAGAACACCTTAAAAATAGACTAAAGCCAATGAGGAGAAGAGTGCCTTAAAAAGCAGAAGTAGCAAAATGGAAAAGGAGGTCCAAAATACCACTGAAGGAAATATGACCTTAAAAATTAGACTGGAGCAAGTGGAAGCTAGTGACTTGATGAGAAATCAAGAAATTATGAAACAGAACCAAAAGAATAAAAAAATGGAAGACAATGTGAAATATCTCATTGGAAAAACCACTGACCTGGAGAAGATCCAGGAGAGAGAATTTTAAAATTATTGGATTACCTAAAAGCCTTAATCAAAAAAAGAACTTAGACATCATCTTTCAAGAAATTATCAAGGAAAACTGCCCTAATATTCTAGAACCAGAGGGTAAAATAGAAATGGAAAGAATCCACCAATCACCTCCTGAAAGAAATCCCACAATGAAAATTCCCAGGAATATTGTAAGGAAATTCCAGAGTTCCAAGGTCAAGTAGAAAATATTGCAAGCAGCCAGAAAGAAACAATTTGAGTATTGTGGAAACACAATCAGGATAATACAAGATCTAGCAGCTTTTATATTCAGGGATTGAAAGGCTTAGAATATGACATTCCAGAGGTCAAAGGAGCTAGGATTAAAACCAAGAATCACCTACCCAGCAAAACTGAGTATAATACTTCAGGGCAAAATATAGATTTTCAATGAAATAGAGGACTTTCTAGCATTCTTGATGAAAAGACCAGAGCTGAATAAAAAATTTGCCTTTCAAATACAAGAATCAAGAGAAGCATGAAAAGGTAAATAGGAAAGAGAAATCATGAGGGACTTAGTAAAGTTGAACTGTTTTGTTTACATTACTCCATGGAAAAATGATGTGTATTATTCATGAGACCTCAGTATTGGGGTAGCTGAAGGGAACACACACACACACACACACACACACACACACACACACACACACACATATATATATACACACACAGAGGGCACAGAGTGAGTTGAATATGAAGGGAAGATATCTAAAAGAAATAAAATCAAATTAAGGGATGAGAGAGGAATATATCGAGAAAGGCAGATAGGGAGAGATAGAATGGGGTAAATCATCTTGCATAAAAGTGGCAAGAAAAAGCAGTTCTGTAGGAAGACAAAAAAAGGCAGGTGAGGGGGAATGAGTGAATCTTGCTCTCATCAGATTTGGCCTGAGGAGGGAATACCATACATACTCAATTGGGTATCTGACCCCACAGGAAAAAAGGAGGAAGAAGATAAAAAAGGGGGATGATAGAAGGGAGGGCAGATGGGGGAGGAGGTAATCAAAAACAAAAACTTTCGAAAGGGGACAGGGCCAAGGCAGAAAATTCAGTAAAGGGGGATAGGTTAGGAAGGAGCAAAATCTAGTTAGTCTTTCAGTTAGTCTTTCAGTATTGTGGAAGGGTTTTGCAAAATGATATGCATGTGGCTTATGTTGAATTGCTTGCCTTCTTAGGGAGGGTGGGTGGTGACAGAAGAGGGCAGAGAATTTGGAACTCAAAGTTTTAAAAGCAGATGTTCAAAATAAAAAATTTTTGCATGTAACTAGGAAATAAGATATACAGGCAATGGGGCATAGAAATCTATCTTGCCCTACAAAAAAGTAAGGGAAAAGGGGATGGGGGGGAGTGGGGTGACAGGAGGGAGGAACGGGGCAATCAGAATATATGCCATCTTGGGATGGGGGGGAGGGTAGAAATGGGGGAAAAGTTTGTAATTCAAAATCTCATGAAAATCAATGCTGAAAACTAAAAATATTAAATAAATAAATAAAATAATTAATTAATAAAGACCTGAAAAAAAAAGTCATTGAATCTAATCCATTTATTTTCCATTCCGGAGACAAGATTCCAATTAAGGTCTTTTGGACCAGCACCTTGCCTACTCTATGGCATCATTATGACAAGAGAAACAAATTCACACATAAACATAGACAATGAGGTAAAATTATTCCTATTTGTTGATACTAAAATGTTTCAATTAGAAACTTCATAGAATTAGCGAAAAAAATCTATGAGATAACAATTTCAGTAAATCAGTAGGACACAATATAAATGTACAAAAATAAACACTTTTTATATGGCTATAACAAAGATATAAAAGTCTCATTAAAACAATTATAAAATTTATAAAGTATCTGCATGGCAACATATTAAAACATACTGCAGTTTTATAAATTCACTTATAAAACCTTCTTTAAATATATAAAGCATCTCTTGGATAATGGGAAGGATAGTCAATGTTCATGTTTGGGCAGCACTACTATAAGGAAAATGATTATGCTATCCACATTTGTGCATTCAGTTATATACTAATCACATTATTATATATATTTCTTAGAATAACAAAATGATTTCAAAGAACAAAAATTTCAGAATCTCAAGGCAAATAATGAAAAAAAGGAGTAATAGTACTTCTATTAGACCTAAAATTATTTTGTAATGCACTAATCATCAAAATGATTTGATACCAGTTAACGGATAGGGAATCAGACCTGTGAAGTAGAGTATATGAGTGAGAATCAGAAAAACTCCAATAATTCAGTATTTGATATACCAGGAAACATACATTTCTTAGGGAACTTGCTATATAAGACCAGAACCACTGGAAAAACTGGAATGCAGTTTTGTATAAATCAGGTTTAGACCAACATATTATATCACACACTACTATAAACTGAAAATCATGTGACCTTAATGTAAATGATTATACAAAAATTAGAAGAAAATTATAAGTAGATAATCGTGATTGTTTGAAACAGAAACTTCTATGTGAACTTAATCAATTCAGCAGAAAAAGAAACTAGTGAACTGAGAAAAACAATCTTTTCCTCCTGGTCGAGATAAAAAGGGAGAGTATTCCAGTCATGGGGACCAATCAGTGAAAATTCCAAGATTCTGGAGAGCGAATGTCTTATTTGAGGACCTGCAAGGACACCAGTGTCACTGGATTATAGCGTACATGGAGAGGAGTGGAGTAAAGTGTAAGATGTCTGAAAAAAATCAGAGAAGGGGGTCAGATAATGAAGGGCTTTGAATACCAAATAGAAGACTTTATATTATTATCTTATGCTGGAAATGAGAGAACCAGTACAGTTTATTAAGTAGGGGTATGACATAATCAGACGAATTTTATGAAGATTAATTTGATACTTGCGTAGAGCACGGGGGCTGGTTGAAGAAAGACACTTGAGACAAGGAGAACAATCGTGAAGCTGTTGCGATAGTCCAGGCATGAGGTTATGAAAGCCCACAATACAGTGGTGGCAATATCAGAATAAAGAAGGTGGAAAATGTAAGATATGTTATTAAGGCAAAACTAAAAGGCTTTCTCAAGATGGGATGAGGGGCAGTTGAGAGAGAATGAGGAGCTGTGAACCACAGCTATGCTGTCAGCCTCGGTGACTGGGAAGATGGTAGTGCCCTTGACAATAAAAAGGAAGATTAGAGAGGGAGATGGTTTTGGGGAAAAGATGATAATCTCAGTTTTGGCCTTATCAAATTTAAGAGTTCTATAGGATATCCACTTTGAAATATCTAATAAATAGTTGGAGAAATGAGACTGGAAGTTAAGAGAGAGAGCTGGGTAAGTATATCTAAGAATCATTTGCATAAAGATGATACTTGAAATCATGATGAGATCTTCAAGTCAGATATATAGAAGGAGAAGGAAGAGATCTCAGGACAGAGCCTTGGGGAAAGCCCAACCTTAGTGGGTGTGGCTTGAATGAAGATTGAACAAAGGAGACTGAGAAAATGATCAGACTCATGACAGGAAAAGCAGAATAGAGGAGTGTCATGGAAACCTGAGAGAAGGTGATAGACAGTGTCAAAAGCTTCAAAGAGTCCAGAAGAATAAATATGGAAAATAGTACATTAGATTTAATTTTAAGAGATCACTGGTAACTTTGAGGAAAACAATTTCTCCCCAATTACATTGAGAGTTCCTTGAGGGTAGGCATCATATTTTCCTCTTTTTGTATCCCTTAGGACGATGCCTGGAACATAGTAGGTGCTTAATGAATGTTAATTGACTGACTGAGTAGTTTACTGAGTGATAAGATTGGGAGCCATTAAAAAGAGAGTGAGAGGAAAGGAAATAGAGCAATCAATTATAGACAGATGTCTCAAGGAGTTTAGCCACAAAGGGAAAAAGTGATTTGAAATCATAGCTAGTGAGAATCCAGTAATGGATATTTCAGGATGGAGGAGACATGGGCTTGTTTGTAGGCAGTAGATGTGCCACTAGTAGACATGGAGAGAATGAAAATGAGTGAGAGGTTGGGGATGATGGATGGACAAATCTGTTGGAGCAGACAGTATGGAATGAAATCATTTGTGGATGTAGAGTGTGAGCCTTAGTAAGGAGGACTACCTCATTATGTGATAAAGGGGTGTGGACTAAGAAGGAAGAGGTAAGGAGGAGCTAGTGGCTGAAGGTATCTGGTTATTGTGAGATGAGAATGACAGAAGTAGAGAGAGCACTTGGTAAATGGTCTCAATTTTTTCAGGGAAATATAAAGAATATTCTCAACTGAGAGAGTGGAGGTTTGGGGAGTGGTAGGTGTTAGGAGACATGAAAAATTTTGGAAGAGTCATTGCAATGAGTGGGATAGTGATCTAGTTAAGGAGGTATAAAAGGGTTGCCTTGACATAGTGAAGGTCGATGTTATATAACATAAATTTGTAGTGAATCCAGTCAGCACAATTTTGTGATTTCTACAGCTCTGTTCAACAGCACATACATAGGAGGAAAGGCAGCAGATGTTAATTATTAACTACATAAAAGTTGCTCCAAATCAAAGCATTAATGAGACATGAAAATTAAAACACTGATTTTTTACCTTACACCCATAAAATTGGCAAAGATGACAAAAGATGTTGGAAGGGCTGTGGAGTGACAGGAATACAAACATATTTTTGGGGTAGTTACAAATTGGTCTAACCATTCTGGAAAACATTTTGGAATTATGTTAGAAAAATGATTAAGCTGTCAGCAAGCTTTGACTCAGGTTTCTCACTGTTCTGCATGTGTCCCATAGAAATGAAAGACAGAAAGGTCTTGTATATCTCCAAATGCTCATATAAAAATGTTTTGTGATAGCAAAGAACTGGAAAAAAGTAGGTACATATTAGCTGAGGAATAGCTAAAGAAATTGTGGTACATGAATATAATAGAGTATTATTGTAGTATGAGAAATAGTGAATATATTATATTATACACATGTACACATAAAGAATAATGCATTCAAAGAAGCATTAGAAAACTTCTTTGAACTGATACAAAGTGAAGTAAGCAGAACTAGAAAAATAATATACACAAGGACTTGAACGATGTAAATAGAAATAACAAAAGAAAACAAAGAACCAGAGCACTAATCAAGCCTGGCCCTAGGGAACATATGAGAAAATTCACTTTCTTCCCTTCTTTGCTAAGGTAGAGGGAAGGGATTATTATACATGTGGATTATTATAGATACTATCAGACTTGGTTGACATGTTTTTGAACTGGTTTTTTGTTTTATTTTTTTCTCTTTTTATTTTTCATTGCAAGGTAACAAAATAGAGGAGGGGAAGGATAAATTCAGAAATAAAAGTGATATAAAAACAAAAAGCAAAAAAGTTATAAATAATGTAGTTTTCTGTCTTCTGAGTATGCTTAATAACTACTGATATTATGGCATTATTAATGCAGTTTAGAAAGTCTTTAACCATATATGCACAACTGAAAATAGCCATAAAGTAATTAAGAGTTGTCTGTTACCTAGCTACTTTCAACCTGCAAGTGACAGTAGCAGATGCAGCTTCAGGAATTGCTTAATTGAGATCAATTCCTTTCACATGAAGCTTCACATATATACTTTGTGGATGATGTTGTTTTTGCTTAAACAAAGTAGAGAGATAATACCATTTTGAAAAAAAAATTGCTAGGAAACAAAGGTAAATAATTATCCCTTTGGAGTTCCATACAGAAGGGGGGAAAAGATCTCAAGTGTGTGTCAGGGCTTAAATCAAGTGTCTCTCTGCTTGCTGATTTGGATTATGTCAGATAAAGCAATGTTCTGTGATCAGCTTGAGGTTCAACATTTCAGTGCTCGAAATGGCTGGGCAAGCTGTCTATTTTAGTCACTGTAAAATGGAAGGCAGGTAAGGCAACCAAAATTCAAAACAGAAATTAAAACAAAACAGGCCATTAAAAATATTTTAAAACATTTTTTACTTCTATGATTCCTTTCTTTTCTATTCTTTTCTTTTGGTTGGGCAAGCCAACAAAATAGTGTTAAGGTACCTAACCTAAGAGGGAGGGTGTGTTTTTTCTATAATCTTTTCATCTTACCTGGGCCTAAAAGGTAATATAGCATAATTGAAAAAGCTTCCTATTGACCATTCGGTGTTCAGTGTTGGAATCTTAGTTCTTCCTCTTAGTAGGAGTTTGGATTTACAGAAAACATGGAATCTTTTTATATCTCACTTTCCTTATCTGTAAAATGGATTTAATGGTACTCAGTACTCCTTTTTAGAGGATAAAATAACACATATAAACATATATGTATACGTATATATGTTTGCATGCATACACATACACATGTATTTGACAATGTTAACATGATCCATCAATTCAGCAATGGAAGTACTTTTTCTGTTAAAGCAGGTGACAATCTCCCCTACATTATAATGTGGATATTTTTGGTTCCAGTGACTGAAAAGTTCATTAACTTGTTTCTGACCTTATGCAAATGGGTCTCCATAATTTTAGGTATGTTGGTCCTCAGAAGATAATGAGTCCATCAATAAACTTGTAATCAGACTCTTCTACTTGGGAGGATGGGCCCAGTTCTTCAATGTGTCAGTATAGCCTTCAAGAATCACCTGCATGCCATGAAGAAACAATGAAGTATGACTAATGGTGAAAGAACATTATGTAAATTGAAGTTAAAATCATTATTTGGAAACCATTTTAAGTTGTGTTGTGAGAAGTTGTCTTTAGATAGACAAAATAATCTAGAATATTGGGGCAATTGAATCATTTAGGCAAAAATAACCTATGAGAGAAGGGAAAGAGAAAGTTTGGTCTGAAATAATTTTATTTATTGACCTCTCTGAATATTATTAATTTTCCATTTTCTTTCCATTTTCATTATAAAGTCAGAGTGAGAAGCTTTGTCTTTATTGTTTAGATTCGATGATTTGGGAGTTGTGTTAGAGTTGGCTAGTTTAGGAAGGAAACTTAGTTATGGAATTGTCAGTGACCAGGTGTCAGCAGCATGGTGTTTATATCACTCTGGATAGTGGCAGTGCCATAGCAAAGATTCAATAGGGCTCAAGGAAAAGTTGGTAGAGATGGATGCAACAAAGATAATAGGTGACATTTATGAAGTGGTAAAGTTTTCAAAGCATGCCAAATGCATGTCAACTGAGACTTCAAACAATCTTGGGAGGTGAAGATTCTAGGTCCCATTTTAGTGATGAGCAAGCAACCTAAGGTTCAGAGAATTGTGATTTGCCCATGGTCATGTAGCTAATAAGTATCCAAGGGAGGATTTGAACCCAGGTGTTTTTCCTTCTGCAAGACAACTACTCTGCTATGTAGCATTCTATCTGCCACATCACAAAACTTGGCAGAAGTCACATTGGCCAATTTGTAATACTTTCCTGAGAAACCCCAGGCAAACATGATATCCAGGTTAGGGGCAGTCTCATAAGAATATAACTGCATTGAACTTAGTTGTGTTGGAATAGCTAGTTTACGACTTTTTAAACCTAAAAATACCTTATAAGTATCTGTTGTTACTTTTATACTATATCTCTTTTTGTTCAATGGAGAAACAATTCTAAGACAAGTCACTATCCTGCTATCATTATTTTATGTTTATTTTTCTGTGGACTGTTGTGCAAGGGGATACAGTGACTTATTTCTGTAACTGAATTGGGATGGAAACTCATCTTGTGTAGGTTCACTTGACGTCAACAGCCTGTGTAGGTTGTTGTGTAAGACAATCTGAACAGGAAACATGATGTTGAGATGATGTTGAGAATGATGTATGCTCCATCCTGTTCATAGGTGGTTTTGATTCCTTCCTTTAGGTATCTATGTTCAAAACCTTTAGACTAGAGCATATGAGTTTTTGATACAGAAAAAACTGTTAAAATATCACTCTCAAATGTTTCTGATCTATAAAAACATCCCCCATATCATGTCTTTCAAGGTATATAGAAGATGCCAAATTTTTGTATACTTCAGTATTATGTCCCATGGCTTCTGATATTTCAATGCATTACCAGCATTAATCAACACATTTGGGCTCTTTAAAAATAACTTTTCTGTAATTTCTAGTGGCAATGATCCTAGTCTGAATTGTTATTATAAGGTCATAGCTTTAGAGGTGGAAGAAACTTTAGAATCCATCCACCCCCCTTATTTTACTGATGAGAAACTGAGGGCCAAAGAGATTAAGTAACTTGTTTGAGGTCACATAGCTTGGAAGTGGCTGAGGAGACATCTGAACCTAGGTCTTTCTCCAATACTCTGTCTACTATACCAGGTGGCCTACCATAAACTCTTCTTTTTCTGGAAGTAAATGTTCATGACTCAGTCATTTGTTTGGTATTATTACATAACTATATTGATGGTTGAGTTTATGTGGCTGTCACTCATAGGATGCTTTTTTAACTCCACTCTTTGATCTTAGTAGCATTACGGATTGTCCAGAGAAAAATCACTTTTGGTCACATTCAACAAATCTTTGGCATGTATCAATTGTTAAACTTTACTGTTGCTTTTTGAAGTGAGAACTGTTTCTTCCAAAAGTATTTCTTTAAAATTTTAACATATTGTCTTGTGGTCCTAGAACATCTATCAATTCACTTCCTCATTTTTGATAAGGAAGTGTTAATCTTTGCACTGAGGGTGCTGAGATCCATATTCTATTAAAATGTTAAAGCTTTTTTTGGGGGGGGGCTTTCCCATATCTGGCATTATCTCTCTTATAAGATTTACATTAAATGTGATATTTCATAGATGTTAATTGCTCTAAATGCATTCTTCCCATTATGATTTGATTTTAGGGTGTCAGTCAATCTCTTCACATATACAATCTCAGCTTTCACTTGATGACTTGATTCAATATGTCTTGATGGAGGTTTTTGTAAATATTGCCTTGACCATTTGTTTAATTAGACTTGAAGATTTATGCTCAATGCTTTCTATATCTATTTTTCTCTTGGGATACATTAAGAATTTTAAATTTATCAAGTATAAATTACATTTTGAGAGGACTGGAGAAAGTTTCTGTGAGATGAAGTTGCTGTTAAAAGCATTTTTCTCCTTTGAGGCTCATTACATCCAATTTCCTGTCCAACTAATATCTTACAATCATTTTTAGGTCATTCTTTTTTTCTCAAAGAATTCAGTACCTGGACCACAATCTTTCTTTCTACTTCAACTCCTGTCCTTACTCTAGAGAATTTCAACCTTGTTATATCAATGCCCTTCAAAAACTGTAATTTCTCAGTTCCTCAATCTCTTTAATGCCAACGACATTCCTGCATGCCACCTCAGCTATATATGGGGATAGATACATTCTTAATCTTATAATAACCCAGAAGCATTAGATTTTCATCATCAAAGCTCTTACAACACCTTTATCAGACTTTAATTAATAGTTCTCTCTTTATCTAGATCTTACTTTTCCTAAATCAATTATTTATCATCAGAAGCTCCAATATCCAAAGCCCTCAGTACTCTCCCAGATTTTTGTCCCTGCTTTAAATTTACAGTCTTTTCAATCTTGACATTGTAGTTAACCAGTTCCACTCTAAAGTCCTCCAATCATTAGCACTACCACCACCCTATCCTATGCCTTGTCATGCCTTGTCAAAGCATAAATCCAGATTGTTCTCATCATCCACTTCCTCTACCCCTTCTATTCCCATGCTACTGAATAGAGCTTGATAAAAACCAAACCACCAAGCAAATTGGCCGTACTACAGATTTATATTATAGAATCTAAACTGGACCCTCTTCCCAATAAGACAGTCCCCACCCAATCCCCCACATGCCTACTGAGTTTGCTTGGGGAATTACTGGAAAGAAGGGCTAAGTGTTAACACTTAAGTTGCAATTGGCTTAAAAGAAAGACCCAAGGGAATAGTGTGTTATTAGCAAGAAAGAGACCCCTGGGGAGGATCCTTCCTTAGAGGGGAGAATAATTCTTACTACCAAGGGAACTAGCCCTAGGCTGGCCATGAATCTTGCATGAGATAGGACTGTCTTTAGTTATATCCATCACCACCCTTCATGAAAAGTGGCTGGGGACCATGAATAAATGCATATACTTTAGTAATCAGATGTGCAAATATTTTAATATCATCCATAAAAGGTAACAAAAGAAGCTTGAGGACCTCATCATATAGAGGGAAATCATCTTCAATTTGGACTCTGTGCCAAACTTCCTCCATGATAGCAGTCAACACATTAGAGGGACTCTGGAGCAGAAAGTGTGGCTGGTGACTTTGCACAGCTCTCCTTCACCTTAAACCCAATCCACTTGCAAGTCATGGCATCACCTTCCTGTTGCCATGATCCTCTTTGAGAACAAAGGACAAACAATAATCTTTGAGTAGTATGTGCTGCCTCACTGGGGACCCAATTGGCCATTTCCAGGTGGGCAACACAGCTCCTCCCTTCTTTCCTTCCTTCTTTTTTCTCTCCCCTCCTCTCCCCTCTCCTTTCTTTTCCTCCTTTGTTCTGTCCTTCCACTTTTCTCTCCCTCTGATCACATAGGATACCATAGCCTTACCTGAAGGTGTGCTGTCCAAAGGAATATCAATTTTGATTACTGGAACCTCTTGGGATATCTTGGGGTTTACCAGCCAGATGTCTTTCTTAAGGACCATGCTTTAAAACCAATTCACTCTCATCGATTGGTCAACAACTTGTTAGATCCCAAGCCCTACTTAGTGGTCATTGTTTGGTCCCTGATAGCTCAGAATGAATGTTTTAGCCAGAAACCCTGAGCATCTTTTTTCAACTAGGTAATTCTTACCTAGCCTTAATTACTGAAGGGGCATTGCTTCAGTTAAACTGAGATGTGGGAAAGACCTTAGCTTAAAAAGGTCAAGTTCTCCCAATGCATCTTGGGCCATTTCTAGTTATCCTAATTTATATCTTGCTGCTGGTCTCAGATGGCTTGGGAAGAGAAAGTAAGGCTCGTGATTTTGCACAGCCTTCCTTTACTTGAATCTAATCCACTTGCAATTCATGGTATGACTTTCATGCTATTGTCCTCTTTGAGAACAAAGGACAAGCTACAACAACAGCAACATCTTAAATGAACATATGTCTACCTGTTTTATGTCTTTCTGGGTATTATTGAGGAGAAGGTTGCTGAGCAATGCTTTCTTTGTTGCAACATCTTTCAAGCAACCTTATGTGATTTTGACATATGCAGGAGAGATACATTTTGGAAGACAGTCATTAAGGTCACATTTTACTCAATTGAAGCAAATACTCTTTTAAAGACCACAAATGATAGATATGGTAAGATTCATTATTTCTAATATTAAGGTAATATTTTGTTCTACAGAAGAAAATGTTTTATATTTTCCCACCAGACACTTTAGGTAATCTACAAACTACAGTACAGAAAGTAAATTCTTCTACATTCTTCACTTTTCAGTCAATTGTGTGACTTTAAAGATGTGGTCTGCTGTGAAGCTACACTGTAAAAAAATGCTTATGTCATAATACTTCCATCAAGCATGCTGTTAATAAATATTTTAAAATATATACTAATATATATGTTAGTAAGTATTACTCCAATAAAGATTTTGTGAAGATAAAGTAGGAAATTGATTTTGTATTTTTTAATAATTAAACTTCTTTTTAGTAATAGTAATATTCAGATTTTTTAACAAGTATTTGGCATCCTCTTCTCTCTCTCCTACCTTGAGTATTAGTCCATCAATGCACGTAAAACTGTGTCACTCTATCTATATGTGATCAAGTCTAGCTGTTGACTACATCTTGTTTTCTACTCTTTAGTGAAAGTTCTATTTCCTCATCAAAAACAATTGTTAGAGTTGAAATAAATTTTTAACCAATATTGATACTCAGTGTTAAAATATGATGTAATGGAATATTATCAAAAGTGATAATAGTGATAATACATGATTACATGATAATAAATACAAATTTCTCAATATTATTAACTTATGATGATAGTAGAATAACTTTACCAAAGGAAAGAGTATATATGTATGTGTGTATATATATATATATATATACACACACACATACACACACACATATATATGCATGTATGTATATGTATATACATCTATGTATATGTATATACATGTAGTATATATGTATATATGCAGATATATAGATATCTCATTTATTGCAAAAACGGCCATGTAATGACCAGAAATAATGGTACTCTATTCCCAAATGTAAAAAAAATTAATGGGCACATATGGTAACTTGACTAAAAATCAAATTGGATACCAAGGTCTCCTGACTCTTAGCTTGGAACTTTTAACATTAGATTATAGTAATATCCATTGACATCTCCAATTATCTAATTCCTGTTCTAAAGCTCCACGTTGAGCAGGAGGAGGAGGAGAAAATGGGAAGGAGGAGAAGAGGAAGAGGAAGAAGAAGGAGGAGGAGGAGGAATAAGAAGAAAGAATAAAAACAATAAGAAGAATGAGAGCAAAAACAAGATGATGATGAATATCTATTCTGTTATTTTCAAGAGATCAATTCATTATTCTATTTTCTTTGATTTCAGAGTTGTTTGTTTGAGAATATGAAAAAGTGTCAGATAAAGACTCCTTTGTAGTTGAATGGTAGGGCTTCAGTGACTTCGGGTTTCGGGGTGGTTTTTTCTATCAGCTTGTCTGTTCTCCTATGGGATTGGTCATCCTTAAAAAGTCTAGTATGCCAGACAGCACAGTGAATTCCCTGAAATCTTAAGCATAGATAACACCAAAATTCTGGCTAATGATGCCTCTATGTCACATTATGGGATATCCACAGCTAAATCACTAATAACATTTTCTGTGTTCTTTCCAATTTTCTCAAGCAAAGGTATCTGAGGAATTCTAAGCTTTACTTTTGTTGTTTGTAAAATGAAGATACTTGTACTACATCCTTTAAAAAGTTATTTTGAGAATCAAATACTTCATTAAATGTTTTCTACAAATCTTGATTTACTAAGAAGTCCATTACTAGTGAGAAGCCCATTAAGATTATATTTGGCCATCACTACCTCAGAAACAAAGAAACATGTAACATGGGTTCAGCATGGTGTAACTCTAATCCTTTCTGCTTATATGAAGGCAATGGAAGAGTTGTGGAAAAGCGGTCAGAAAATGCTAAAAATTACAGTTTGTTCGGCATCTACAAATATAAACAAGAGCAGGTACTCAATTTGTGAATTATTTATCAGATATAACCAAGTTGGCACTATGGTGAATGAACTGAACCATATCAGCATTGAAATTCTTGCTACAAACAAAACCAGAAATCAAAGGATGATTGTTGTTAAATTGAAGAATGCCTCACTGGTTCTCCTTGGAGAGAGAACAAAGGCATTGGCAGCATGGTTTTTATCACAAACCTAAAAGTATTATTTTATGAGATACTTGCTGAGTTTCTCTTGCAGCACTTATGGTCAGCATAAACTTACACACACACTCACTCACACACACACACACACACACAGACACGCACACAACTGCTGAAGTTAATTGCAGTTTATGCGGCAGTATCTGTTGTAGAGGATGAAGAGAAGGAAAGTTTCTATGAAGAACTAGGCAAGTTCATATCAAGTCAACACATAATTTGATGCTAAATAAAATCAATGCAGTGAAGGTGTAAGTAGTGAAAAGTATTTTATAAAACATGGCTCAGGTTTGAAAGAAGAAAGATCAGAGGCTTGTAGACTATTCAGAAGCCTCAAAAATTCTTTCTTCCACAAGGAGAACCAAAGGCACTTGGAATGCTAAGTATAGAATACAGAAGGGATCTGTGATTCTGTCTGTATAGGGAGCTGTCTCCTGAATGCAGACTTGAAAAAAGTCTATCATTTAGAAGACATATCTTGGAGACAAGATGGATGATGGGGGGTAAACCAGATGAACTCTCCCAACATTGTCTTCCAAACAACTTCAAATAATGCTTCAAATCAAATTTTTGAGGAGCTGGACCAATACAAGATTGAGATTAGGCATTTCTACATCCTGAGAAAATTTAAGATGTCAGCACAAAATTGTGATACGGGGGTGGAGGCCTGTCTGATGCCTGCACGTGTGGTGGTGGCAATAGTAGCCACAATAGAAACAGTATCTTCAAGAGCTCTCAGTCCAGACACAGTATGGGGGTTGGATAATTGGTCAGAAAAAGATTATCTGGAATAATTTGCTGGCACTGGGTGAACCTGGTGCTGGTTGGCAACTCTATTGCCTATACATAGTTCTGGGCTGAAGTTCCAGGTGGACATTCCAGGGCAGAGAAGAACACTGGCAGTTGGTCACAAGAGAGTAGGTGCCCTGGACACAGTTCCAAAGCAAAGAGGAACATGAGTACTTGTGGCTTCTGGGGACAAGGCCCCTTCCTGGATAAAGACCAGACCATAGACCAGGACAATGACCATATTTCTCCCAGGATCACACCACGTTGGAAGCACCAAAACCTTCCAGATCCCCAGAAATAGCTCTGAAAACATCAGCATGAAAAAGCCTGAAGTGTGTGTCAATGCCTCCCTATCCCCCAAGTGAACAGAGGCCAACTTTAACATCAAGTTCAAAGTCAAGAAATAGGTTGGGAAAATGAGAAAACAATAACAACAAAAGAATTTGGCCATAAGAAGTTACTATGGTGGCAGGGAAGATTCAAACAAAGTCAGAAGACAAAAATGTGAAAACTACAAAAAAGGCTCAAAGAAAAATCCTATTTAGACCTAAACTTAACAAAAATTACTTGAAGAGTTAAAGATAGAGATATGAATGGTAGAGAAAAATTGGGAAAAAGAAATGAGAGTGGTGCAAGAAAGTTATATAAAAGAAGAATTAGTTTGTAAAAGAAGCACAAAAATGCTGAAGAAAACAACACGTTAAAAGCAGAATTGGGGGCAGCTAGGTGGTACAGAGCATTGGACCGGAACAGGAGAACCTGAGTTCACACCTGAACTCAGACACTTGACATGCTTACTAGCTGTGTGACCTTGGGCAAGTCACTCAACCCTAATTGCCTTACCTTTTCTCCTCCAAAAAAAGCAGAATTGTTCACATGGTAAAAACAGGTACAAAATCTCACTGAAGAAAATAATTCCTCAAAATTTGAATTAGGCAAGTGAAAGCTAATGACATCAAGAAACGATGAAAAAGCCAAAAAGATGAAAAAATAGAAGAAAATGTAAAGTTTCATTAGAAAAAAATGATGTACAAATTAGATTGAGGAGAAGTCATTTAAGAATTATTGGACTAACTGAATGCCATGATCAAAGAAACAGCCTAGAACGCACATTTCAAGAAATTATCAAGGAGATCTGCCCTGATATCTTAGATCCAGAAGGTAAAATAAAAGCTGAAAATAAAAATCCACTGATCATATCTTAAAAGAAATCCCCAAATGAAAAATCCCAGAATTTTCCCAACTAAATTCTGGAGCTCTCAGGTGAAAGAGAATATACGTTAAGAAGCCAGAAGGAAACAATTCAAATATTGTGGAGCCAGTCAGGATCACATAAGTTCTAGCAGCTTCCATGTTAAAGGAGTATAGTACCTGGAATATGATATTCCAGAAGGCAAAGGAGCTAAGATTATAACAAAGAATACCCTACTCTGAAAAACTGAGTATAATCTTTTAGGGGAAAAATAGATATTTAATGAAATAGAAGATTTTCGAGCATTTCTGATGGAAAGATGAATAGAAAATTTGACATTCAAACAGAAGAATCAAAAGAAACATAAAAGTTAAGCACGAAGGAGTAAGCATAAGGGACTCAATAAAGTTAAACTGTTTACATTCTTATGTGGGAAGATGCTATATGTAACTCCTAAGAACTTTATCATTATTAGGGCAGTGAAAAGGAATTTACATAGACATATATGTGAGTTGATTATGCTGAAATGATCTCTGAAAATTGAAAGAGTAAGAAAGGGTGTTGTATTGGGAAAAGAGGCAAGGGAGAGGTAGAATAAGGAAAATTTTCTCACATAAAAGAGGTGCGCAAGGAGGAGCTTTTTCAATGAAGGGAAACATGGAGGGGTAGCAATGCTTGAACCTCAGTGTCCTCAGAATTGATTCAAAGAGGGAGCAATATATATGCACACTCACTTGTGTAAAGAAACATAACTTATCGAATAAGGAAATAGGAAGGAAAGAAGATAAGAGAAAAGGGGTGGATGATAAAAGAGAGGACTGTAAGGGAGGCAGTGGTTAAAAGCAAAGCAGATTTTTGAGGAGGGACAGGGTAAAAAGAGAGAGAAGAAAAAACAAGGAAACAGGATGAAAGAAAATATATATATTTTTTCTTTTTTTATGGTGCCAATTTAAATAGATTTTATTCTCCAGGACAAGAATTGCATTTCCACTTGTTTACAGTACTGATAAAGTGCAATGTTGTTCACTTCTCTCCCTCTGCACACATTCAAGTATTCAGAATGCCCAGATTTACACAGTAGCTTACACGTTAAACTGCTACTGCCTTGGCTACAAATTTGAGTCCTTCAATTTTTGGAAAGCTGCGTGGAATTCTCTTTCTTCTGGTATGTTTAGTCAACCTCTTCAATGGTGGGTCCAGAAGAAGCACCTCCAGATGGGGCTGCTCCACCCCCTGGGAACCCACCAGGCATGCCTCCTGGCATGCCCCCTGCACTCTGGTACAGCTTAGTAATGATGGGGTTGCAGACCTTCTCCAATTCTTTCTGCTGACGCTCATATTCTTCCTTCTCAGCAGTCTGGTTCTTATCCATTTTCATTACATTTGTCAAGGATCTTCTGTTTGTCTTCATCCCCAATCTTGCCTTGCAGTTTCTCATCCTCTACGGTGGCCTTCATGTTGAAAGCACAAGATTCCAGAGAATTCTTAGAAGACACCTTGTCTCTCTGCTTCTCAACCTCAGCCTTGTATTTCTCAGCCTCCTGGACCACGTGCTCAATGTCTTCTTTGCTCAGACGTCCTTTGTCATTGGTGATGGTGATCTTGTTCTCCTTGCCTGTGCTCTTATCCACAGCTGAGACATTGAGGATGCCGTTTGCATCAATGTCAAAAGTTACTTCAATCTGAGGAACACCCCTGGGTGCTGGAGGAATTCCTGTGAGCTCAAATTTGCCAAGCAGGTTGTTGTCCTTTGTCATTGCTCTCTCACCTTCATAAACCTGAATAAGCACACCAGGCTGTTTGTCTGAATAGGTGGTAAAGGTCTGTGTCTGCTTGCTGGGGATGGTGATATTACGTTTGATCATAACTGCACCACCAGTTTCAATTCCAAGGGAAAGAGGAGTGACATCCAACAGCAGCAAGTCCTGCACATTCTCAGATTTATCTCCAGACAAAATGGCAGCCTGGACAGCTGCACCATAAGAAACAGCCTCATCAGGGTTGATACTCTTGTTGAGTTCTTTGCCATTGAAGAAATCTTGCAGAAGCTTCTGGATTTTGGGGTTTCGAGTAGAACCACCCACCAGGACGATGTCATGAATCTGTGATTTATCTAGCTTGGCATCTCTCCAGGCCTTTTCCACAGGGTCCAGTGTGCCACGGAAGAGATCAGCATTCAGCTCTTTGAAACGGGCTCAGGTGATTGATGCGTAGAAGTTGATACCTTCATAGAGGGAGTCAATCTCAATACTGGCCTGGGTACTGAAAGAGAGGGTACGCTTAGCACGTTCACAAGCGGTGTGAAGACAGAGAACAGCCCTCTTGTTCTCACTGATGTCCTTCTTGTGTTTTTGCTTGAACTCGGCAATGAAATGGTTGACCATTCTGTTGTCAAAGTCCTCTCCACCCAAGTGGGTGTCCCCAGCTGTGGACTTAACCTCAAAGATGCCATCTTCAATGGTAAGAATGGAGACATCGAAAGTACCACCTCCAAGGTCAAAGATCAACACATTTCTCTCGGCACCAACCTTTTTGTCCAAGTCATAAGCAATAGCAGCAGCAATTGGCTCATTGATGATTTGGAGCACATTGAGACCAGCGATGGTTCCAGCATCTTTGGTGGCCTGGCTTTGGGAATCGTTGAAATAGGCTGGTACTGTGACCACGGCATTTGTGACAGTCTTCCCAAGGTAAGCTTCAGCAATTTCTTTCATCTTGGTCAAGACCATAGAAGATACTTCTTCTGGATAGAAACTTTTGGTCTCCCCTTTGTACTCCACTTGGACCTTAGGCCTGCCTGCGTCATTCACCACCGTGAAAGGCCAATGCTTCATGGCTGACTGTACAACTGCATCATCAAATCTGCGACCAATCAGATGTTTGGCATCAAAAACTGTGTTGGTGGGGTTCATTGCAACTTGATTCTTTGCAGCATCACCGATTAGACGTTCAGAGTCGGCGAAGGTGATGTAGCTTGGGATGATCCTGTTTCCTTGGTCATTAGCAATGATCTCCACTTCCCCATGTTGGAAGACTCCCACACAGGAGTAAGTGGTACCAAGATCAATGCCAACTGCGGGTCCCTTTGACATGGTTGCTGGGGTGTCGGGGGTTGTAGCTGACCACTGTGGAGGAAGAAGGGCTGCTGCTGCACTGAGTAGTAGCAAGAAAATATATAGTTAATAATCATAACTGTGAATGTTATTGGGATGAATTCACTCATAAAACAGAAGCAGGTTGCTGAATGGATTAGAAGCTTTAATCAAACTCTATTTTGCTCACAAGTGACACACTTGAAACAGAAAGATACACAGAGTCAATATAAAGGGCTGGTGCACAATCTAATATGCTTTAGTTATAGCATAAAAGGCAGATGTACCAATTATCTCACAAAAAGCAATAACAAAAATAGACCTAATTAAAACAGATAATGGGGGGTTATATTATGCTAAAAGGTACCATAGAAAATTAAATAATATAAAAAATTTTACAAATTTCTCTGATAAAGGCCTCATTTCTCAAATATATTTCTGGTTATAGTACTGAGTCAAATTTATTTTTAAAAAAAGAGCCATTCTCCAACTGGTAAAACATCAAGGGCTATGAATAAGCTGTTTTCAGAAGAAGAAATCAAAATTATCTACAGTCATATAAAAATGCTCTTAATCACTAGTGATTAGGGAAATGCAAATTAAAGCATCTCTGACGCACCACCTCACACCTATCAGAAACTACAAATTCTAGAGGGGATGTGGGAAAAAAATAGGTACACTAATGAACTACTCACGGAGTAGTGAACAGGTCCAGCCATTATGGAGAACAATTTGGAAGTAGGCCCAAACTGTAAAACCATGTATACCCTTTGTCTAAGCAATAGCACTAACAAGTCTGTATCACAAGGAGATCAAAAAAAGGAAGTCATACAAAATAAAAATGTAAAAATATAAAATATTTATAGTAGCTTTTTTGTGTGCTGGCAAAGAATTGGAAATCAAGGGGACATTTCATCAATTTTTGAATGATTGGGCAAGTTGTGGCATGTGCTTGTAATGGAGTACTATTTTACTGTAAGAAATGACAAGAGGAGTTTTTTAAAAAATGGCAAGAACTCTATGAACTGTTGCAAAGTGAAGTTTGAAGAACCAAGAAATCATTGACACAGTAGCAACAAAATTGTAATAAAGACCGGCTAAGAAAGGCTTGTTTCCTCCGATCAATGAAATGATCATGATGAAAAAAGAAATGACTGAGTGCAAATTGAAGTATTTTTTTTCACTTGATTTTTCTTGTTTCTTTTGAAATGTGGCTAATATGTTTTCCATGATTTCACATGCATAATTGATATCATATTTCTTGCCTCTTCAGTGGGTATGTGAGGATGTTAGAGGGATGGATAGAATTTAGAACTCAACATTTAAAAAGAAAAAAATGTTAAAAACAAATATATAAAAAATTGAAGTGTTTCATTCTTTTTTTTCCTTTTTTAGGCCACAATGTATCATTATGCAAATCACTTCCACAATAACCATATTGTAAAAGACTATATTTCCCTCCATCCTATCCTGTCCCCCTTTATTCTATTTTCTCCCTCGACAATGGCCCTTTTCAAATGTGTTTGCTTTTGATTACCTCCTCCCCCAATCTACCCTCCCTTCCATCATCCCCCTTTTCTTATCCCCTTCCCTCTACTTTCCTATGGGGTAAGATACCTAATTGAGTGTGTATGTTATTCCATCCTCAAGTCAAATCTGATGAGAGCGAGATTCACTCATTCTCCCTCACCTGCTCCCTCTTCCCTTCCAACAGAACTGCTTTTTCTTGCTACTTTTATGTGAGATAATTTGCCCCATTCTATCTTTCCCTTTCTCCCTCTCTCAATATATTCCTCTCTCACCACTTAATTTTATTTTTTAGATATCATCCTTTCATATTCAACTCACCCTGTGCCCTCTGTCTATGTGTGTGTGTGTGTATATATATATATATATATATATATATATATATATACATATATATATATATATATGTATATTTCCTTCAACTGCTCTAATACTGAGAAAGGTCTCATGAATTACAAATACCATCTTTCCATATAGGAATGTAAGCAAAACAGTTCAACTTTAGTAAGTCCCTTCTGAATTCTCTTTCTTGTTTACCTTTTCATACTTCTCTTGATTCTTTTATTCAAAAGTCAAATTTCCTATTCAGCTCTGGTCTTTTCATCAAGAAAGCTTGAAAGTCCTCTATTTTATTGAAAATCCATATTTTTGCCTTGGAGCATTATACTCAGTTTTGCTGGGTAGGTGATTCTTGGTTTTAATCCTAGTTACTTGGACCTCCAGAATATCATATTCCGAGCCCTTCAATTCCTTAAGGTAGATTCTGCTAGATCTTGTGTTATCCTGATTGTGTTTCCATAATCCTCAAATTGTTTCTTTATGACTGCTTGCAGTATTTTCTCCTTGACCTGGGAAGTGTGGAATTTGCATAGATTCATCTTTTCAACATAAATATTCTTCTAATGGTGTTTCCTGGTTATGAGTCTTAGAATGCTACAACTCTAGAAGGAATCAAACCTGTATGTGTACCAAAGGGCAAGTAGGCCTGGAGCACATTTCCAATGATGACTTATGCTCAAGAAGTAGCATAGCAGATACCTCTGAGAAAGTTTATGACCAGAAAAGGAGGCATAGTGGTCATGGGATGAGAATGAGTGGACAGACTTAGAGATGTATGGGTACCAATGGAATGAAAAAAAAAGTGTCAAAATGGTTTTATAGAAGAACACAAACAAGAATCACATTGCATGAGAGAGGAAAGATATGTGCAGTCTTCACCAGTGGGCAAAGTATTCACAACCATGATATCAAAGATCCATTGTAGTACTGGCAAAGGCATAGCCATCCATGACAAGTTTAATGTTAAAAATCTTATTGTAATATACTTTTACCATTGATCCAGAGGTATGAGAAAAGAGTGGTATATTAAACATTATTAACTGCACAAGTATAAGATGAAGGAGACTTGACAGCAGTTCATGAGAAAAGAATTGAGAAGTTTTAGTTGACTACAAGCTCAGCCTCAGCCAATGAAGTAACATGGTAGTTATTATTTTTTTAATCTGCTAAAATCTCAGGCTATTTTAGAAACATAATCTCCAAATCAGTAGAAGTAATAGCCACATTGCACTTTGAGCTCTTTAGACAATATCTGGAGTATTGTGCCCATTTCTGAGTGCCAATGTTTAAGAGAAACACCGACAAATGGGATTCTGTTTAAAGCAGTGATCAGATTTATAAAGAACTGAAAACTGTATCATTTATGGAATGATTAAAGGAATTGAGGATGCCTAGCCTGGCAAATAAAAGTATTAGAGAGGGGGGATGTGGTAGCCCTCTTCAAGTCAGAAATAGGAACAATGGACATAAGATACAGGGAAGAATATTTCGGCTCTTTATAAGGAAGAACTTTCTAACAATCAGTGTTGTTTACAAAAAGAAAAGAAACAAAGAAAAATGTGGGTTTCTCCACTAAGTAGAGAGCTTCCTATCCTTGAAAGCATTTGATCAGAAGGTGTATCATCATCTTTTAGGCTTGAAATTTTTGTGGAGAAGATTTCTAATGGGGTCAGAACTTAGCTTGGATGAGCTCAAAGATCTCTGTTAACCTTTGCAGATAACATTCTTATCTCTTTTGAACTGAAAAAGATAAACATGGTAAAGGTCGAAGGGGAAATTATAATATAGCAACAAAAAATGTTTCATAATAGCTATTTCTTATGATAGAAAACTTAACCTCTATCTCTCTTGCTCCAAAATTATTGTTAGGTGTTCATTTTAATATTATTTAGATGGAAGTTTTGCATTAGTTTAGATTCAACTTCATACAGAATTTTAAGTATAATAGAGCTTACTCCTACATTATCCATTAATTTTAGTCATCTCAATACTTAGATTGATTGGTTTCTCTCTGTTCAAAAGGTCTTGTGTATTTTAATAACTCTAGGATCTGGCAGAGGACGCTGTATAAATTTTGATATTCTTTCATTTTTTATTGGCACCCCCATTTTAATTTGATCTCTTTTTATCATGCAAATCAGTAGCCTTTCAACTAAGTCAGAATACTGCCTAATTATTTCATTAAACTATAGTCACCTGAATTCCTCTGGAAGATCATCATTTATTTATTTTTACAACCTTCCTTTCTTTTATATCCACCTCCCCCCAGAGGAAAAAATTTTCTTTTTCTTTGTCAAATTTAGCCTGTATTTTTTTAAAAAATTTACATCCTCTCTCAGGACAACACTATTAATTATCCGAATTTTTTCTTCATGTTTAGATTCTCTCACTGCTCACAAACATGCTGAATTTCCTCCTTTACTTATGCCATAATTTTTCTGGTGTGTCTCTCCTAACTCACACATCACTGGAAGGTTGGGTTCCCCTAGGATGACATGTTATTTCTCCCCTCAACATTCTGGGGGTAATGCCTCCAATGGTGTTTCTCATTTTATCTAGGGAGCTCCACTTCTAATACCAATCAAACAGTTGACAACAATTAACTCCTAGAAAAGGTTGTTTACTTAAAAGCTACTGCAAGAACAGTAGTTTCAAAACATTCCCTCCCATCCTAGAAGGCACTCTCTCCTCAAACATATGGGAGATTCCTGGGGAGATGTTTGAGCTTAAAATTCAATGGGAATAAAGCACATGAGTAATGAAAACAGTTGACCAAGGGATGTCTCCAGACTCCTAACCCTGGAAGTAATTTTCTCCCCTTGTGAAGTCCTCATAAGGTTCCACTTACTTGGAACTCTCCGTTAGACTCAGAATTGTGCTTTTTTAAAATCCATGCTCAGCATTTCTCTGCAACACAAGGGTCACGATCCCTGAGGTTGCTATTGTCCATGTCTTTCTACCTCCACATACAGATACTTTCTCTGTTGGCAGTCACTGTGGCTCCTATAGATTCTACTATTTATTCTTGTTATTGGTAAGCCCTCTGAAGGCTTTGAGGGATCTCTTGAAATCACTGGTGGCATGGGCACTCCCCTCCCAGAATACCCATTTACTTAAGATTAGGAAAGAATAAATACAAAAGATGTGGTGATGCCATGTATTCAGAGATACAAGCACCTGGGTAGTGGGATGTGAATATCATCCCCAACTCCACAAAGCAATGCTCATTTGAAAGTGATAGAGGAAGAGAGTTTTAGCTCAAACCTTTTGTTTACCCTATCATTTCTGGTTCAGCCACTCTGGAGTCAACAATTTTTCAAGTTCTGCAGTAAATTACAAGACTTTTCATTATTTTTATCATTATTCATCCATCACAATTCATCATCACTTTTTGTTTATCATATAGTACTAGCTCTAGAGTCACTCATATCCCAGTCACTGTAACCTCCAAAGTTTTACAATGTTAGATTGAAACCAGGTAAGGAATACCTGCAAATGTTCTATATAAACCACTAGGAAAGGGAAATCTGTGAATGCTGTAAGTACTAGGTTCTCATTGGCCACACACAGCCTTGATTCCCACTGCATTTAAATAAAAAATACCTTGAGAAATATTTTCCCTCCATATGCTACCTGACTAACTCACATTTCTTTCACTATTACCTATCAAAGGAAATATTTCTTTCTGCATCTACTTGGTCACTATCTTACTCATTTCTTTATTTGCTAAATAGCAAGAGCTATTTATTTTTCTTTTTAAAAAATATCCATTTATTTTTAGTTTTCAGCATTCACTTTCATGAGCGCGAGCATGGGAGTCGACATCCGTCACAACAAGGACCGCAAAGTCCGGCGCAAGGAGCCCAAGAGCCAGGACATCTACCTGCGGCTGCTAGTGAAGCTCTACCGGTTCCTGGCCCGAAGAACCAACTCGACTTTCAACAAGGTTGTCCTGAAAAGGCTGTTCATGAGTCGGACCAACCGGCCCCCCTTGTCCCTGTCCCGCATGATCAGGAAAATGAAGCTGCCTGGCCGGGAAAATAAGACAGCCGTGGTTGTTGGGACTGTGACAGATGATGTCAGGATCCAGGATGTTCCCAAGCTGAAGGTCTGCGCCCTTCGTGTTACCAGCAATGCCCGCAATCGCATCCTCAAAGCTGGTGGGAAGATCCTCACCTTTGACCAGCTGGCCATGAGCTCACCCAAGGGCCGGGGCACTGTCCTGCTGTCTGGTCCCCGAAAGGGCCGAGAGGTATACAGGCATTTTGGGAAGGCACCAGGCACTCCTCACAGCCACACCAAACCATATGTCCGATCCAAGGGCCGAAAGTTCGAGCATGCCAGGGGCCGCCGTGCCAGCCGAGGCTACAAAAACTAATTCCCTTTCTCCTTGTTATATTAAAGATTTTGGACAACAACAACAACAACAACAACAAAAGCTTGTGGAACTGAATGTTGTAAATGAAAAATAAATAAATTTTTAAAAATGACCTCCACTTTGAATTTCCATGCCATGACTTTTACTGTTTCTCTGTTGCTTCTTTCACTGATATGCAACACTCCTTTCTCACAATAATTGTGGATATTTACATGCAAGTTTTGTCCTTGGATCTCTTCTTTTTACTTTGGTCTCATTCATTCCCATGATTTCTTTTTAAAAAGTAAACAAGTATTATGTGCATGCGTGCGTGCGTGTGTGTGTTTTTACATCCCCTTCATTTCTAAATAAATCCTTCCCTCCTCTTCCTCCCAGTGAGATATCCTTTAACATTGGGACATAGAGCAAAAAAGAAAAGTAGGTTCTTTTTTCTAAACTAAACAACAAAACAACACAATCTGGAAATACATGCAATGGTTCCTATCCATGCACCATTCTTCTTCTACCTTTGAAAGAAGGGTGAGAGACAGATTTTCTTAACTCTGAGGACAAACAGCCATTATAATTGCAAAGCCTTCAGTTCTTCTTGCTCTATCTTCTTGAGATTATTGTAGTAATTGCATGTGTTATTTTCCTAGTTCTGCTAACTTCACTCCATGTGAGTTCATGTAAATCAAACCAAAGTTTTCAATAAGTACTCTATCTCATCCAAATATTCTTACCCTGGGTTCTATTATTTAAAATATATTTTGATAACTACATTTAAATATAATTGGTTTCCTTTTTAATCTCATGCATTTTTATGTTTTTAAATGATATTATGAGAAGGGGTTCTTAGGTTTCATAAGACTGCCAAAAGTGTCTATTATACACACACATAAAAGTTAAGAGACCCTGACCTGGACTGTCTATTATTCAACTTTATATTACTTGATGTGATTACTCACTTAGGACCTTCAGTAAATATTTGGTTAAAATAATAAAAACTTCACATTCTTTTTATACCACACCTAGGAAATACAGGGAGGAAGGGGGGCTTTGATGATAATATTTTGTACCCATAGCTACATGTTCTCTTTTCGTATTTTACTTTCTTCTACTCTAATATGAGAAATTCTTTTACTTTCTGATATTCTTTTTGATGAAAGAAAGGATTCATCCAGGATCAAATAGATACAACTGTGCTTTTGTGATTCTTATTAATTTTAGTTACAGCTTTTATTTCTCCAAATGTCAATGCTTGTTTCCTTTAATCTTGAAACCTGCAATACTGAAGGGTACTTTAATTCTTACAACAATAAATAGTAATATGCTGAATGTTATCTCTTGGTTTCAAAGTTCAAGAGGTTTGAGCAAAAGTAGTAACCTTCTACCCTTCAAATGCTAGAGCAGATACAGCACTGGCTCTTGGAACAGAACACCGAAATTCAAATCCCATCTCTGATGCCTACTACTTGTGTGATGTTGGTAACCTTCTTAGTCTCTCTGGGTCTCAGTTTTCTCATTTGTAAAGTGAATAGATGAGACTAGAAAAGGAATTCATAACTCTTTTTTTTGGTGTCATGGACCCATTTGACACTTTGGTGAAATTATCTTTCTCAGGATACTGTTTTTTGATAATTGAAGGAAATGCTTAATTCAGTCAAAAGTTAGGGAAAACAAGAAATTTTTTTCTATTGAAAGTTCATGGCCATCTTAGGGCTCTTGGGACCTTAGATTAAGATCTAGGCTAGAAGGACTTTGATTTACCATCCATCTCTAGATATGTGATCCTATAATCACAACTGACTACATTCTTTATGTTATTTGCATAAAGAAAATGGCATTCTAAAATGTGTTCAAAATAATTAAGTTCCAAATAGCTAATCTCAAACTTTATGTTATTAACAATTCAAGAAAATTTTCGTGCTGAACATATCAAATTTCATTTTTCTTCATAAAAGAAATAGTATTTATATCCTGTTTCATTTTCCTTTATGGAGTTCATTGAGCCATTCAAAGGGCAACACTTTACAGAAGTTTTGTCTAATTACCTATGCAAACATGTCTGTGAAATTAGTAGTAGACAGATATCATTTCCCCTTTGAAAGAGGAAAAAATTGAGCATCATATTTTAAAAGCAGCATGAGTCGTTCAATGTCCCCAGAGTGACTGAACAATAAGTGTTTGAAGTGAAGGACTTGATCCCTTATCCTAAAAGTCCATAGGGTTGGGAAACCTGCAGCCTTGAGGCCACATGTTGGCCTCTAGATCCTCAAGTATGGCTCTTTGACTGAATCCAAATTTCATGGAACAAATCCCCTTAACAAAAGGATTTGTTCTGTAAAACTTGGATTCAGTCAAAAGGCTGTACCCAAGGACCTGGAAGGCCCAACAACAATCACCATGGTGCCGATATGTGAGTGATATTCTACATTTGATAGCGAATCATCACATAAAAGATTAATGAATTAACTTGGTTATTTTTTAGATTAAACTGTGTTCATATTTAGCATAATCCAGATGACTAGAAGTGTAATATATTGTTATTATTAATAACAACAATGATAATAATAATCTTATGATACAATCTAATAAAGTGATGTATCCATATGACTTAAAATAAATATTGCAAAGATCTAAGAAGAAAGGACCAAGAAGCTAATGAAAATAATGCCATAGCTCTGACCAAGTGTATCAACAATGTTAATAGCTGCTGCTGTGGAGGTGAAGGATCAACAACAAGAGCACACAGGAGGGCTGCTAGCACAGGTTCTTTGATCTGCTTTTATAAGGAAAGCAACGTTAAGGGGTTAACACTCTCACTTTAGAGGGGGTGAAGCCAAGATGGCTGCTGGAAATCAGGGACTTGCTTAAGCTCTCCCCCAAATCACTCCAAGCACCTGTGGAAAATGGCTCTGAACAAATTCTTGAGCTGTGGAACCCACGAAATAGCAGAGGGAAACAGGTCTCCAGCCCAGGAGAGCCTGGGTGGTCACTGGGAAGGATCTATCGCATAGCGCTGGGAGCAAAGCACAGCCCAGCATGGGCCATGCCAGGACAGACCAGACCTGGAGTCACCCAGCCAGAACAGGCCTTAGGCCCATGAATCATTGAGCTGTGGCACTTACCAGACTTCTCAATCCACAAATGCCAAAGAGGAGGTTAATGGAAACTGTGAGATCAAGTTCAGAGCAGTCCAGTCACCAGTCCTGTGGGTGGTGGAGGTGGTGCAGTGGTGGTGGTGGCAGCAGCAGGAAACTCCTGAGGTTGCCTGCAGAGCTCCAGCATCAGCTGCTTCCTGAGTCCCTGACTCACACAGTGGGAGGAATCTAGCAGCGGATCAGAGTGGGAGTGCAAGGAGAGCTTTGTGGGCACAAAGGCAGGTTCTCTTGCTGTACCCTGAGTGGATCTGGATTGCGGTCCTGGCTGGAGGTTCTTGGGGGAGGAGGAGCACTACAGTGACAGAGCCTGGGGTGATGGTGGAATAGAAGTAGCTCTGAAAACAGCAGTGCTTGGATCCTAAAGTTTGGGACAAAGTAATCTCCACAAGCAGTCAGGGAGTAAAAATGAACTCAGACTCAAACTCAGACTCAAACTCAAACTCTAGATTCATTTTTTGGTGATGAAGAAATTCAAAACATACAACCAGAAGAACTCAACAAAGTCAAAGTGCCTACACCAAAAGCTTCCAAGAAAAAATATGAGTTGGTCTCAGGCCATGGAAGAGCTCAAAATAGATTTGGAAAAGCAAGTTAGAGAAGTAGAGGAAATAATGGGACGAGAAACGAGAGCGATGCAAGAAAAAAATGAAAAACAAGTCAATGACTTGCTAAAGGAGACCAGAAGAAATACTGAAGAAAATAACACCTTAAAGAATACACTAACCCAAATGTTAAAAGAGATGCAAAAAGCCAGTGAGGAAAAAAATGCCTTGAAAGGCAGAATCAGCCAAATAGAAAAGGAGGACCAAAAGCTCACTGAAGAAAATATATCCTTAACAATTAGGATGGAGCAAGTGGAAGCTAGTGACTTTATGAGATATCAAGATATTATAAAATGGAAACAAAGGAATGAAAAAATGGAAGACAATGTGAAATATCTCATTGGAAGAACCACTAACCTGGAGAATAGATCCAGGAGAGATAATTTAAAAATTAATCGACTACCTGAAAGCCATGATTAAAAAAAAGAGCTTAGACATCATCTTTCAAGAAATTATCAAAGAAAACTGCCCTGATATTCTAGAACCAGAGGGTAAAATAGAAATTGAAAGAATCCATACATCACCTCCTGAAAAAGATCCCAAAAAGAAAACTCTTAGGAATATTGTCACCAAACTCCAGAGTTTCCAGATCAAAGAGAAAATACTGCAAGCAGCCAGAGAGAAAGAATTTGAATATTGTGGAAACAGAATCAGGACAACACAAGATCTAGCAGCTTCTACATTAAGGGATCAAAGGATTTGGAATATGATATTCTGGAGGTCAATGGAGCTAGGATTAAAACCAAGAATCACCTACCCAGTAAAACTGAGTATAATGCTCCAAGGCAAAATATGGATTTTCAATAAAATAGAAGAGTTTCAAGCTTTCTCAATGAAAAGACCAGAGCTAAATAGAAAATTTGACTTTCAAATAGAAGAATCAAGAGAAGCATGAAAAGGTAAACATGAAAGAGAATTCAGAAGGGACTTACTAAAGTTGAACCGTTTTGTTTACATTCCTACATGGAAAGTTGATGTATTAGGGTAGTTGAGTAGAATATACATATATATAGACAGAGGGCACAGGGTGAGTTGAATATGAAGGGATGATATCTAAAAAAATGAAATAAATTTAAGTGGTGAGAGAGGAATATATTGAGAGAGGGAGAAAGAGAGAGAGAGAATGGGGTAAATTATCTCACATAAAAGTGGCAAGAGAAAGCAGTTCTGTTGGAAGGGAAGAGGGGCAGGTGAGGGGGAATGAGTGAATCTTACTCTCATCAGATTCAACTTGAGGAGGGAACAACATACACACTCAATTGGGTATCTTACTCCACAGGAAAGTAAGGGGAAGAGGATAAAAAGGGGGGATGGTAGAAGGGAGGGAAGATAGGGAGAGGAGGTAATCAAAAGCAAACACTTTTGAAAAGGGAAAGGGTCAAGGGAAAAACTGAATAAAGGAGGACAGGATTGGATGGAAGGAAATATAGTTATAGTGAGCATTATGGAAGTGTTTTATGTAATGATACATGTGTGATCTGTGTTGAATTGCTTGCCTTCCTAGGGAGATTGGGTGGGAAGGGAAGAGGAAAGAGAATTTGGAACTCAAATTTTTAAAAGCAGATGCTCAAAAAAGAAGTTGTTTGTTGCATGCAGCTGGGAAACAAGATATAGGGAATGGGGCATAGAAATCTATCCTGCCCTACAAGAAAGTAAGCAGAAAGGGGATGGGGTGGGGAGTGGGATGACAGAAAGGAGGACTGACTGGGGAATGAGGCAATCAGAGCATATATCATCTTGGAATGGGGGGAGGGTAGAAATGGGGAGAAAATTTGTAACTTAAAATTTTGTGGAAATCGATGTTGAAAACTAAAATATTAAATAGAAATGATAAAAAAAACAATCTCACTTTAATTAAAAATACATATATCCTTCATTCAGTTCATGGGAAAACATCAGCATCCAGATCTTCAGAGCAAATACAAACAGAAACTGCATAAACAGAGCAAAATAACACAAACCAACAAACAGACTTCTATCTGCCCATAGAAATACATACAGTTACCAGAGAGAGAAGCACCAAAGCAAGGGGGCTCTTGACAGCTACCCAGAGTCTCATCAGGCCAAATCACCAACACTCTTTCAGTGGGTGAAACCCCCCAAAAGCCGACTGCCAACCTTAGAGCTCATATACCTTGTCCAGGGCCCTGAGAGCTCTGCTCCTACTTAGCAAAAGGGGGTGTGGGAAAGAGCTTTAATCCTTAGCACCACATCATATACATGGTTTCCAATCAATGACTCTTAATTTAAACAAAGACAAGACTCACAAAGACAAGACTCACAGAGGCCTGATTGCCTTAGTGCTGAGAAGCACTCCAAAATAAAAGACCCCACTTTGCTTGCCATTACATTTGAAAGGCAAGACTCATCAAAGGTACTTGATTACCTCAGCATTCCAAAAGAGAAACCAGTAAAAAAAAAAGTCCCACCCTGATTATCATTACACCAAGAAGCTAATAAAAATAAATTTTAAAAACCATGGAATAAAAAAAACCTAGCTATTGTATCATCAGTTTGGGACAGCTATTAAAAATCATAACGATTAAAACATATATTTAAAAAACTTATTGATAGTAGTATTTTCTTTTTTGTAATCTCAAAAGTTCATGTTTTGGAGTTCTGGGTCATAGACTTCATTTTCCCCATTATTTGACCATTTCTCTATGATTTATTTTTCTTCTATGTGAAAAGGCTAGAACAACTCTACAGTCACTAAGCATTTATGTCTATGAAATTCAGCCAAATGTTTTACAATCTGTATTTGTGTCAAAGATAATTATTGAGGGGTCAATACCTGGATTTGGTGAATTGTCACCAAAACAAAATCAATTCCAACAACAGGGTAATATGAGGCTAATTGGTTAACCAAAAAAGAGAAAACCACAGTGAGGGTGATGATGATGATGATGATGATGATAGCATTTTATATAAAAGTAGTTCAAGCAGCAGTTCAAGGTGAATACCTTATGTTACAAATGTGTAACCTGGGGCTCTTTCTCATAGCTAGTATGTTACAGAATTAGGGTACTTTCTGTATGTAAACAATAAAACCCTGCAGGAAGAGATAGTAAGAAATAACTAATTTAAAATAATTGTAGATGGTATAAAATACCTGGGGGTATACCTACCAAGACAAATCCAGGAAGTACATGAACATAATTATAAAACATTTTTATATAAATAAATTCAGATTTAAATAATTGGAGAAATATCAATTATTCATGGGTAGGCAGAGCCAATATAATAAAAATGACAATTTTATCTAATATCTCTATTTGATGGCATCCCAATTGAATTACCAAAAAAATATTCCTGAGCCAGTCCAGACAATAACACAATTCATAAGGTAAAGTAAGGAATTTTAGTAGTACTAGATCCTAAACTATATTATAAGGTATTAATTGTCAAAATTATCTTTTACTGGCTAAGAAATAGAAAGGCAGATCAGTGGAACAGAGTAAACATACAATACACAGTAGCAAATAATTATAGTAACCTTGTGTTTGATGAATATAAAGTTTTAAGTTTTGGGGATAAGAATTCATTGTTTAGTAAAAATTGCTGTGAAAGCTGTAAAATAGCAATGTGGGGATTTAAGGGTTGAGTAGGAGAAGACTAAAGAACCTTACACTGTCAAGGGATGCCAAGCCCAGCTGTGTTGACCAGACACGTCCCAGGCTGGGCTGCTGCTGTGGGAGAGAAGGAGCTAGCACACATCTGGTGGAGGGCAGTAGCTGAGAGGCAGGGACCCTGCTGTCTGGGGGCACTTCCAGGAGAGCAGAGTTTCAGTTCCAGGGCAGAGAGCAAAGATGTAGTTTGCAGCCACTGGAGGGACTTCAAGGAGCAAGATCATTTGCAGGGCAGTGTTGCTGGGGGCCTTACTTATGGTTTAGGGGTGGAAAGGAGAATCTGAGGTTGAGCTCCAGGACAGACTTCAGAAAATAATAATAAGAAGGTCTTGATGGTTGGGGCATTATTCCCATGCCTTGGGACAAGAATTACATTATACTAATAGCTGCTAAGAACAAAATAAAATTTTTAAAAGTGACAAAAATGAATAAGCAAAAGAGAAAGATCCCAACCATAGATAGCTACTATGAGGGATAGAGAAGATCTGGGTTCAAGTTCAGAGATATGGGAGCTAAAAAAATCCACTCCTTTTTCAGTGAGAAGCATCAAATGGTCCCAAGCACAAAAAAGAGTTCTTAGAAGAACTTAAAAAGGACTTTAAGAATCAAATAAGAGAGATCAAGAAATAATTAGGAAAAATATGAGCAGTCCAAGAAATGAAGAAAATTATGAAAAAAGTCAATCAATTTTAAGTAGAGAATCAAAAACTTAAGGAAGAAAATAATTCCTTGAAAACTAGAATTGCACAAATGGAAGCTAACCACATTCTAAGACATCAATAAATAATAAAACAAAATCCAAAGAATGAAAAAATAGAAGAGAATGTGAAACATCTAATCAGCAAAACAACTGATCTGGAGAACTGATCAAGGAGAAATAACATAAGAATAGTTGGACTACCTGAAAATTATGCTTAACAAAAAGAATTTTGATATGATATTACAAGAAATTATGAAGGAAAATGAGCCTGAAGTTCTAGAACAAGAACAAAAACAGAAAAAAATCCACTGATCATCACCTAAAAGAGATCCAAGGAGGAAAACATCCAGGGATATCATGCCCAAGTTTCAAAGTTCCCAGATTAAGAAGCAAACATTGGAAACAACAAGAAAAAAAAAAACAATTTAAATGTCATGGAGCTGCAATAAGAATTACAGAAGACCTAGTAGCTACCACATTGAAGGAATCCTGTATTTCATAGAGTAGAAGAGCTAGAGCTCTGACCAATGGTAACTTACCCATGAAAGTTAAATGACAACAACAACAAAAAAGGACATTTAAGGAACTGGAAAACTTTCAGGTATTTGTGACAAAAAGAGCAGAACTTAAGGCAAGCCTGCATAACATTCAGCCCATCATGGGTCACTTATGGCTGTTGCACTGCTTGAGGTCCTCCAAAGGATTCCAGGTGGCCCATGAAAAATGTAAAGGTTATAAGTCAGGCCTGTATAACATACCGCTTGTGGGCTGTATGTTGTGCAGGCCTGACTTAAGGGGAAAATGGACATATAACATCCAGAAGAAATATAAGGTAAACATTAAAGACTAATTATAAGAGACTCAACAAAGTCCAATTGTTTAATTCCTATATGTGAAAATACTATCAGTACTTTTATGACTGTCATCAATATTTGGGTAGTTTGAGAGAAAGGCTTGTGCTGAGCTGAGTATGATGGGGTGATTCTAAGAAAAGTAAAACTGTGTAGGGAGAGATATAAAGGAGTAATTATCTCATACAAATGAGGCATGAAAGGAAAAATTGATACAGAAGCAGCTAGTGGTGGGGTAGTGCTGCAACCTTACTCTTACTCTCATTGAGAATGGGTTAAGGAGGGAAACACACACACACACACACACACATACACACACACACATACACACATGCATGCATACATACATATGTATTATAGTCCTCTAAATTAAGAAAGAAATAAGAGAGCAAGGGGATAGGGCAGGGGGAGAAGATAAGGGAGGAACTCGTGGAGGGGTGGGTAGGTTAAGGAATAGGACAGCAAGGTAGTAGGTAGAAGTAAAGTAGAGGAGTGAGGACAGGTAGAAACAGGGCAAGAAGGATAGTGAAGAAAAACAGGAAGGAGGAAAATACACAAGTAATTATAGCTTGAATGTGAATGGGATGAATTTACTCACAAAATGATAATTGATAGCAGATTAAAAATTTGAATTCAACAATATGTTGCTTTCAGGAAATTCTATCAAAATGAGAGATAGATGCAAAGATACATACAAAGGTCAGGAGTAGAATTTATTATGTGAAAAAAAGCAGGGATAGTAATCATGATCTCAGACAGAGCTAAAATTTAGATAGATTTGATTAAAAGAGAAAAATAGGGAAACAACACGGTGCCAACAATATTATTCAATGTTGTTTTAGATCATTTAAAATAATGAAACAGTATAAAGTATCTGAGAGCATATCTGCCAAAACAGACACAGAAACTATCTGAACACAAACATAAAACACTTTTATACAAATAAATTCAGATCTAAATAATTGAAGTAATACTTATCATTCATAGACAGGTAAAGCCAATATAATAAAAAATGACAATTTTACCAAACTAATCTCTTTATTAAATGCCATATCAATTAAATTGCTAAAAAATTATCTTACAGAGTTAGAAAAAATACATATACACATACATATACATATACACACATATCTCTGCTTAATTGTAGCTTTCTTTAGAAGCAGGGGAGGGAGGGGAAAAGAAAGTAAAAAGTGCACACTAGAGAACAAAAAAAAAACACCTAGAAGGAAGCAAAGAAAAGCTGGGCAATTTTGAAAACAATGTGGTGTATTTATTATATAGGCTTTCTTGAAATGGAAATTTATTGTTTTATACTGAATTCTCTCCTATGTCCTGCTGTGTACATGGCAATCTTTTCTTTCTTTTTTTATTCTGTATTTAAATTTGAAATAAACTTAAACACTTACAAAAAATTTTTATAAGAATATGAGTCATGCCCTAATTGAGAAATGCTCAAAGGATATAAACAGTCAGTTTTTTCTATGAAGAAATAAAAGCTATATCTAGTCATATGAAAAAATGGTCTACATCATTGTTGATTGGAGAAATGTAAGTTAAAACAACTTTGTGATGTCATCTTATACCTCTTAGATAGGCTAAAGTGATAGAAGGGGAAAATAACAAATGTTGGAGGGAACGTGCATAAATTGGGACACATTCACTGTTTGTGGAACTTTGAACTGATTCAACCATTTTGAAGAGCAATCTGGAATTATTCCCAAAGAGTTATAAAACTATGTATACCCCCCTGTGATCCAGAAATACTACTATTAGGTCTGTTTTCCAAAGTAATTAGTGAAAAAAGAAAATAACTTATATGCTCTAAAATATTTGGAGCAATAATCTTTATGGTGTCAAAGAACTAGTAATTGAGCAGAGACCCGTCAACTGGGGAATAGCTAAACAAGTTGTGGTATGTGATTGGGAAAGAATACTATTCTGCTATAAGAGCTGAGGAGTTGGTGGATTTTAGAAAAAAACCTGGACAGACTCATATGAAATAAGAAAGAGTGAAATGAGCAGAACCAAGAGAACACTGTACATAGTAACAGCAATATTGTTTATAAGAACAACTTTGAAAGATCAGTGATTTTGGATATTACAAATACTCAAATCTAACTGCTAAGGTCCTATGAAGATATTATCCACCTCCTGACACATAGATGTACATATAGTATGATTTTACATATGTATACACATACATACACATGTGTATATATGTCTATATGTTTGTACATGTATATATGTGTATGTGCATATATGTATGTATACACATAGCTATTTGTATCTAATAGTAGCCCTAAGATGGGGTGGGGAGGGAGAGAGAAAAAAATTTAAAAAGTGCACAGCAGAGAACAAAAGAAAATTTATTTAGAAAGAAGCACATAAAAGAAGAATAGCTTTGAAAATGATATATGGTATGTATTACATAGTTTTTTTTTTAAAGTGTGAAATAGAAATTCTTTGTTTTATATTGATTTCTCTTTTTATGTTGTGCTGTGTACATGGTCATGTTCTTCTTTTGTCTTTTTGTATTTAAGTACTAAATGAATAAAAAAAAATTTAAAAAGACTTTGACTCTTTTATTGAAGATGGGGAAATCTATTCATAATAGCAATCATGGAGAAAATTTGTAGGCCAATAGAGCACTCTGCATATAGTAAAGTGTAGGGCCTTCCTTTCTCCTTCACCATGTAATTATGTTAAATATATCTTGTATGTACCTCCAGATGTATGAATTGTCTGCCCAATTAGAATGGAAGCTCTATAAGAGGAGAAACTATGGGTTTTTTTTTGTTTCATGTGTGATGCATGTATGTGCATGTTTATGTATGTGTTTTAATTCCTAGCATGTAGCACAACACCTGGCCTATAATGAGTGATTAATACATATTAACTGATTTTGTAATTGATTGATTAATTACTTTGCTTTGTCAAAAAACTAAGTTTAAGTTTGGAATATCTTATTATTAGGAATATTCATATGAACTGAAGGGAGACCTATGAATGATTATGTTGGAAAAGATAAGTTTAAAGAAAACCAATACATGCAATTCACTTTGACTTAGGAGAGACTAAAGAAGAAAGATAATTCACCTATTAGTTAAAGAATCATGAAAGATAGAAGGATATCTGCAAGGTGGTAAGATGCAATTTTTTAAAAGAATATTTTTGGAATAAGACTGGGCCAAAGACAACAGATTAGAGGCAAGCCAGATGAACTCACTCAATATTTCTCTCCAAACAACTTTCAAATAATTCCTCAAATCAAATTTTGGAGCAACAGAACCAACAAAAGATTGGAATGAGATATTTTTTTTCCAGCATAAGAAAACCTAGGAGGTCAGGAAGAGAAATTTATGATCGCAGGATGGAAGTCTGTCAAGAACCCACACATGCAGTGGCAGCAACAGTGGCCACAACCGCAACAGCGGGAGAAGTAGGAGCTCTCAGTCCAGAAACTATAATGGGGTCAGAGAACTGGTAATAAAGAGATTATAGGGGACCCTTTTGGGGGCACTAGGTAAACCTGACACTGAGTGAAAACTCTATTACCCATACATAGTTCTGGGTCAAAGTTTCAGGGTAAAAGGGAATGCCGGTGGCTGGGCACAGGGGAATTAGGGAGCTGGTTGCAATTCATGGCAAAGAGAGGGCTAGCACTTGTACCTATAGAGGAACAAAGTACCTTCCTGGGTAAAGACCAGAGTACAGAGCAAAAGGATAGTGACCCTACCTCTCCCAGGATCACATCACCTTGGAAGCACCAGAAAATTTCAGATTCTTAAAACTAGCTCTGAAAACTGGACCATGAACAAGCCTGAAGCTTGGGACAGTGCCTCTCCACCCCAAGGTGACAGAACCCAAATTTATTATAAAGTTCAAAACCAAGAAATAGGGTGGGAAAATGAGCAAACAAACAAACAAACCACAACAACAACAACAAAACAATCTGTCCATAAAATTCTACTATGGTGGCAGAGAAGACCAAGACATAAATTTAGAAGAAGACAACAATATGAAAACAGCTATAAACAAAGTCTCAAAAGAAAATGCTAATTGGTCTAAAGCCCAACAAGAATTCCTGGACAGTTAAAGAAATACATAATAGTGATAGGGGGGGGGGGGGGGGAAATGGGAAAAGAAATGAGAATGATGAAAGAAAATTATGAAAAGAGAATTAACCAATTTGTAACAAAGGCATAAAACACAAGAAAAAAACTTCTGGGAGCCAAGATGGCAGAGTAAGCAGTAAACTGCAGCAACTCTCCCATAGTCACTTCAAAACAATCATAATATAGGGCCCCAAAGCAAATTCTGGAACAGAAGAACCAGCAAAAAGATGGAGTGAAACAATCTTTGAGGAGGGCAGAGCCAAGATGGCAGCTGGAAAGCAGGGACTAGCATGAGCTCCCTGCCGAGTCCCTCCAAAAACCTGTAAAAAATGGCTCTGAACCAATTCTAGAACTGCAGAACCCACAAAACAGCAGAGGGAAGCAGGGCTCCAGCCCAGGACAGCCTGGATGGTCTCTGGGTGAGGTCTATCCCACATGGAGCCGGGAGCAGAGCGGAGTGGAGCAGAGCCCAGCGTAAGCGGTGCAGACCAACCAGACCAGGAGCTGGGCGGAGCATGCCATAGCACCCTGAATCAGTGAGCTGCAGCAGTTACCAGACTTCGCAACCCACAAACACAAAAGACAACAGAGAAGGTTAGTGGGAAAAGCTGCGGGGGTGGAAGGAGTTAGCAGTTCGGCTACTGCCCCGGGGGAGTGGAGGTGGGGCAGCTACAGAACTACAGCTGCAGTTGCTTCTGGCCCCAGGCCCACCTGGTGGGAGGAATTAAGAGGCAGATCAGAGCAGGAGTAAAGAGACTGCTGAAGATCTAAGTCTAGTCCAGGTTGGGAGTTCCTGGGGAAGGAGGAGTGCTGGTGTGGCAGAGCTGGCACATCCCCCCAAGCGTGGAACATAGAACTCTTTAGTCTACAAGCAGTAATACCCCACTGAAAAAACCCAAGGGTCAAGTTAGTTGGCTGGGAATATGGCCAGGCAGCAAAAATGCACCCAGATTCAGTCTCAGACTTTGGATTCTTTCTTTGGTGACAAAGAAGACCAAAACATACAGCCAGAAGAAGTTAACAAAGTCAAAGAGCCTACAACAAAAGCCTCCAAGAAAAACATGAACTGGTCCCAGGCCATGGAAGAGCTCAAAAAGGATTTGGAAGAGCAAGTTGGAGAAGTAGAGGAAAAATTGGGAAGAGAAATGAGAAGGATGCAAGAAAACCATGATAAACAAGTCAATGACGTGCTAAAGGAGACCTAGAAAAATACTGAAAAATATACTGAAGAAAACAACACGTTAAAAAAAAGACTAACTCAAATGGCAAAAGAGCTCCAAAAAGCCAATGAGGAAAAGAAAGCCTTGAAAGGCAGAATTAGACAAATGGAAAAGGAGGTCCAAAAGACCACTGAAGGAAATACTACCTTAAAAATTAGACTGGAGCAAGTGGAAGCTAGTGACTTTATGAGAAATCAAGATATTATAAAACAGAAGCAAAGGAATGAAAAAATGGAAGACAATGTGAAATATCTCATTGGAAAAACCACTGACCTGGAAAATAGATCCAGGAGAGATAATTTAAAAATTATTGGACTACCTGAAAGCCATGATCAAAAAAAGAGCCTAGATATCATCTTTCAAGAAATTATCAAGGAGAACTGCCCTGATATTCTAGAGCCACAGGGAAAAATAGAAACTGAAAGAATCCGTCAATCGCCTCCTCAAATAGATCCCAAAAAGTAATCTCCTAGGAATATTGTCTCCAAATTCCAGAGCTCCCAGATCAAGGAGAAAATACTGCAAGCAGCCAGAAAGAAACAATTTGGGTATTGTGGAAGCACAATCAGAATAATCCAAGATCTGGCAGCTTCTACATTAAGAGATCGAAGGGCTTGGAATATGATATTCTGGAGGTCAACGGAGCTAGGATTAAAACCAAGAATCACCTACCCAGCAAAACTGAGTATCATGCTCCAAGGCAAAATATGGATTTTCAATAACATAGAGGACTTTCAAGTTTTCTCAGTGAAAACACCAGAGTTGAATAGAAAATTTGACTTTCAAACACAAGAATCAAAGAAGCATGAAAAGGTAATCAAGAAAAAAGAACAAGAAAAAGAAATTGCAAGGGACTTACTAAAGTTGAACTGTTTTGTTACATTCCTACATGGAAAGATGATGTGTATGATTCATGAGACCTCAGTATTAGGGTAGCTGAAGGGAATATGCATATATATATATATATATATATATATATATATATACACATATATATATATGTGTGTGTGTGTACGTATATATATATATGTATAAGTCAATGTGTATGATGTATATATGTATGTGTATGTGTACACACATATACATATACATATATATATATATATATATATATATATATATATATATATATATATAAAGAGAGGGAGAGAGAGAGAGAGAGAGAGGGAGAGAGAGAGAGAGAGCAGGCACAGGGTGAGTTGAAGATGAAGGGAAGATATCTAAAAGAAATAAAATCAAATAATCAAATTAAGGGATGAGAGAGGAATATTTTGAGAGAGGGAGATAGGGAGAGATAGAATGGGGTAAATTATCTTGCATAAAAGTGGCAAGAAAAAGCAGTTCTGTAGGAAGAGAAGAGAAGGCGGGTGAGGGAGGAATGAGTGAATCTTGCTCTCATCAGATTTGACCTGAGGAGGAAATACCATATATACTCAATTGGGTATCTTACCCCATAGGAAAGAAGAAGGAAGAAGATAAAAAACGGGGGATAATAGAGGGGAGGGCAGATGGGGGTGAAGGTAATCAAAAACACTTTCGAAAGGGGACAGGGTCAAGGGAGAAAATTCAATAAAGGTGGATAGGTTAGGAAGGAGCAAAATATAGTTAGTCTTTCACAACATGAGTATTGTGGAAGGGTTATACATAATGATACGCATGTGGCCTATGTTGAATTGCTTGACTTCTTAGGGAGGGTAGGTGGGAAGGGAAGAGGGAATTTTGGAACTCAAAGTTTTAAAAACAGATGTTCAAAATAAAAAATAAAATAAAAAAAGAAACAATCTTTGAGCCCAAGAAACTTGGAATATTGGCAAGCAAGATCTGTCTCACTTGGATAAATGGTGAGCACATTCTAGGACAGGAAGTGCCCTGGAAAGCCAGTAGCAAGCCTCAACTCAGCAAACCAGCAGGAGATCCTGAGCTCCAGTGTGGTGGAAGTGGCAAATGCCAACATCATGATCCCACACACACCTTAGCATAGCCAGGGGAACCAGCAGACTTTAACTCTCAGAGCCACCACATGCTTCAGTGTAGCCCTGGGCAAACAGGCATCCTCCAGTTAACAGACCTCCACATGCTTCAGTGTAGTCCCAGAGAAACACAGAGCCCTGCCCCCCCAACACACTCCAGACCTAACCATATGCCAGAAACCACTACTAGGACCCCAGATCAGCACCAGGTAAGCTGCCAGACCCCTAGAGCCTCCAGCAGTGCCAGGCACTCCCCGCCCCCACACCAAGTATTCTCTGGGGGCCTCAGAGCAACATCAGTGTAAGGACATGTAAACAGCCAGGGTCTGTAGCCCTTGGCACAAGAAACCTGAGATAGTATCCCTTCCACCCTGAGTGAAGAGGTCAAATTGAAAAGAAATGAAAAAAGTTCCCCAGTATTCCCCCGAAAAAGATGAGCAAAAAACAACAAAAAATCTGACCATAAAAAATTATTTTGGTGAAAGGGAAGACCAAGACACAAACTCAGAAGAAGACAACAATGTCAAAACAGCTATGGGCAAAACCCAAAAGAAAAATGGGAAGTGGTCTCAAGCTCAGAAAGAGCTTATGGAAGAGTTCAAAAAGGAGCTTAAAACTTATATAAGAGAGGAAGAAGAAGAAACAAATAGGAAAAGTAATGAGAGTGATGCCAGCAAGAAACAATTTCAATATTGGGGAATCACAACCAGGATCACACAAGACTTGCCAGCTGCAACATTAAAGGATCGAAGGACATGGAATATGATATTCTGCAAGGTAGAGGAGCTAGGACTACAACCAAGAATTACTTAACTGGCAAAATTAAGCATAATGCATCGAAGAAAAAAATGATCATTCAATGAAATAGAAGGATTTCGAGCCTTCATGAGGAGAAGATCAGAACTAAAGCAAAAATAGACCTCCAAAATCAAGACACAAGAGAAGAATAAACAGGTAAAAAGGGAAAAGAAAACAGAAGGTATTCAATAGAGCTAAACTGTTTACATCTCTACGTGGGAAGATGATACTTGTAACTCTTAAAAATCGTATCACTAACAGTACAGAGAGTAGGAATATGCCTAATCGGAGGTTATGGATATAACGTGAATTTGAGAGAATTACATAAAAAGTTAAGGGAGGAGGAAGAGGAGTACAATGGGTGATAAAGGAAGGGAGAGGTAGAATGGGGTTATGAAGAGGTGCTAAAGATCTATTATAGTGGGGAGAAGATGGGAAGGGGGGGCAATGGGCATGGCTTGAGCCTTGCTCTCATCAGTATTGGCTCAAAAAGTAAATAATATATAAAATCATTTGAATCTAGAAATCTATCTTACCTGACAGGGAAGTAGGAGGGGAGGGGATCAAGTAAATGGGGGTGGGGACTAACAGAAGGGAGGGCAGATGAGGGGAGGTGATAGACAGAAGCAAAACACTGATGAGGTAGGAAAGGGTGAAAGGAGAGAGAGGAAAAGCAGGAGAAAGAATAGGATAGAGGGAAATACACAGGTAGTAATAATAACTATGACTGTGAATGGGATGAATTCTCTCATAAAACAGAAGTGGATAGCAAAGTGGATCAAAAACCAGAATCCTATATGTTGCTTGCAAGGAACACACTTGAAGCAGAGAGACAAACACAGAGTAAAGCTAGAGGGCTGAAGAACTGCTTCAGCTGAAGTAAAAATAAAAAAGCAGGAGTAGCAATTCTGATCTTTGACAAAGTAAAAGCAAAAATAGGACTAATTAAAAGTGATAAGGAAGGAACCTACATCTTGTTAAAAGGTGCCATAGACAATGAAGCAATCAAATTAGAATAGCAAAGAATAGCTTATTTGTTAGATCCATGGGGAGGGGAAGAATCATGACCAAACAAGAGATAGAAAACATTATGAAATGTAGAATAGATAATTCTGATCATATTAAATTGAAAAGCTTTTGTACACACAAAACCAATGCAACCAAGATTAGAGGAAAGCAGAAATCTGGGAAACAGACTTTATAGTAAGTGTCTCTGATACAGCCCTTATTTCTTAAATATATAAAGAACTGAGTCAAATTTATGAGAATACAAGACATTGCTCAACTGATAAATGGTTAAAGCATATGAACAGGCAGTGTTCAGATGAAGAAATCAAAGCTGCCTATAGGCATATGAAGAAATGGTCTCAGTCACTATTGATTAGAAAAATGCAAATTAAAACAACTCTGAGGTTGCTCCAATCAGATTAGCTAATATGACAAAAAATGAAAATGATAAATGTTGGAGTGGTTGTGGGCAAATTGGGACACTAATGCATTGTTGGTGGAGTTGAAAACTGATCCAGAAATTCTGGAGAGCAATTTGAAATATGCACAAAGGGCAACCACACTGTGCATACCCTTTGGACTAGCAATACCACTACTAGGTCTGTATTTCAAAGAGATCATAAAAAAAGAGAAAGACCTGTATGTGCAAAGATATAGCAGCCTTATTCAAACACTGGAAATTGAGGGGATTCCCTTCAATTGGAGAATGGCTGAACAAACAGTGGTATATGAATATAATGTAATAGTATCATGCAATAAAAAATGATGAGCAGGCACATTTCAGAAAAACCTGGAAAGACTTGTACAAACTGATGCAAATTGAAATGAGTAGAACCAGAAAAACACTGTATTCAGTATCAGCAACTGATCGACTGAATGACTTAGCTTTTCTCAACAACACAGTGATCCAAGACAAGTACAAAGGACTCAGGAAGGAAAATGCTATCTATATTCAGATAAAGAATTGATGGAATCTGAATGCAGATTGAAGCAGATTTTTTTCACATATTTTGTTCTTTTTATGTTTTTTTTCCATTTCATCTGTTTCTTATTCCACAACTGTGATGAACAAGGAAATATGTTATACATGATAGCATATGTACAAATGATATCAAACTGCCTACAATTTTCAGAAGAGGGGAGGGGAGGGAAGAAGGGAGAAAATTTTGGGATGCAAAATCTTGTAAAAATGAATGATAAAAATTTTCTTTTTTTAAGATTAATTTATTTATTTTTAGTTTTCAACATTCATTTCCACAAGTATGGAGTTATAAATATTCTCCCCATCTTTTCCCTTCCCCACCCCAAGATTGCATGTATTCTGATTGCCGCTTTCCAAAGTCTGCTCTCCCTGCTATCACCCCACTCCCCCCCATCCACTTTCCCCTTACTTTCTTCTAGGGCAAGACAGATTTCTATACCTCATTGCCTGTATATCTTATTTCCCAGTTGCATGTAAAAACAATTTTTTAAAATATTTGTGTTTAGAACTTGGAGTTCCAAATTCTCTCCCTTCTTCCATCCCCAAACCCCCATTTTGAAAAGGCAAGCAGTTCAATGTAGGTTATACATGGATTGTTATGCAAAGCATTTCCATAATACTCATATTGTGAAAGACTGACTATATTTCCCTCCATTCTATCCTGTCCCCCATTTATTTGATTTTCTCCTTTGACCCTGTCCCTTTCCAAAAATGTTTGCTTCTGACTAACGCATCCCCCAAGCTGTCCTTCCTCGTATAATCCCCCCCATCCCGTTCCCCTTACTTTCCTGTAGGGTAAGATACCCAATTGAGTGTTTATGTTATTCCCTCCTTAAGTCAAATATGACGAGAGTAAGGTTCACTCATTCCCTTTCACCTCTCCCCTCTTCCCTTTCATCATAACTAACAGCTTTTTATTGCCTCTTTTATGTGAGATAATTTACCCCATTCTATCTCTCCCTTTCTCCTTCTCCCAATATATTCCTCTCTCACCCCTTAATTTTATTTTTAGATATCGTTCCTTCATATTCAACTCACCCTGTGCCCTATGACTCTGTCTATGTATGTATGTATATATGTATATATTCCCTTCAAAGACCCTAAAACTGAGAAAGATCTCATAAGTTACAAATATCATCTTTCCATGTAGGAATGTAAGCAGCTCAACTTTAATAAGTCCTTTATGATTTCTCTTTCCTCTTTACCTTTTCATGCTTCTCTTGATTCTTGTATTTGAAATTCAAATTTTCTATTCAGCTCTGGTCTTTTCATCAAAAATGCTTGAAAGTCTTCTATTTCATTGAAAGTCAATTTTCCCCCTGAAGTACTGTACTCAGTTTTGCTGGGTACATGATTTCTGGTTTTAATCCTAGCTCCTTTGACCGCCATAATATCATATTCCAAGTCCTTTGATCCCTTAATGTAGAAGCTGCTAAGTCTTGTATTATCCTGATTGTGTTTCCACAAGGCTCGAATTGTTTCTTTCTAGTTGCTTGCAGTATTTTCTCCTTGACCTGGGAACTCTGGAATTTGGCTACAATATTCCTAGGAGTTTCCCTTTTGGGATCTTTTTCAAGAGGTGATTGGTGGATTCTTTCAATTTCTATTATACCCTCTGGTTCTAGAATATCAGGGCAGTTTTCCTTGATAATTTCTTGAAAGATGATGTCTATGCTCTTTTTTTTGGATCATGGCTTTCAGGTAGTCCAATAATTTTTTAGTTGTCTCTCCTGAGTCTATTTTCCAAGTCAGTGGTTTTCCAATGAGACATTTCACATTGTTTTCTATTTTTTCATTCTTTTCGTTCTGTTTTATAATTTCTTGTTTTCTCATAAAGTCATTGGCTTACATTTGCTCCATCCTAATTGTTAAGGATATATTTCTTCAGTGAGCTTTGGGACCTCCTTCTCTATTTGGCCAATTCTGTTTTTTAAGTCATTCTTCTTCTCATTGGCTTTTTGAAGCTCTTTTGCCATTTGGGTTAGTCTATTTTTAAAGTGTTACTTTATTCTGTATTTTGGGGGTCTCCTTTATCAAGCTGTTGACTCATTTTTTCATGATTTTCTTGCATCCTCTAATTTCTCTTCCCAATTTTTCCTCTATTTCTCTTACTTGATTTTCAAAATCCTTTATGAGCTCTTCCATGGCCTGAGACCAATTGATATTTTTCTTGGAGGCTTTTGATGTAGGATCTTTGACTTTGTTGTCTTCTTCTGGCTGCACATTTTGATCTTCTTTGTCACCAAAGTAAGATTCTATAGTCTGAGTTTTTTTACACTGCCTGCTCATTTTCCCAGCCAATTACTTGACTTTTGAGCTCTTTGTCAAGGTATGATTCTGCTTCCAGAGTGTGTTCTGTCCCAGGCTTCAGGGTTTTTGTGCAGCTGTTTTCTGAGCTACTTGTAGGCACCTGTAACTTTTTAGTTCTTCTGAGGTGGTATAACCCAAAAGAGAGGTGTTTATTCATCTACTGGTCTGTGTTCTGGTCTGTGAGTGACCTCATGCACTCTTTTCTGCCTTAGAACTTCTAGGAGGACCCCCTCTCCACAGCCACCACAAGTTTTGCTGCACCAATGCTCCTTCTCATCCCAGGACCACCAACCAGGACTGAAATCTAGATTCAAGCAGGGCAAAGCAAGAGAATCCTGCCTCAGGGCCAGCAAAGATATTCCTGCACTCCTGCTCTGATCAGTTGCTTGATTCCCCCCACTGTCTGTGGGCCCTTAGCTCCAGAAGCAGCCGCCACTGCTGCTGGTGCTGCTGCTGCTGCAGCCACTTCTGCCACTCTGGGGCTGAGACTGGACCATGCCCTTCTCTCACCCCAGATCCAACAGTTTTCCCACTGACCTGCTAAGTTGTCTTTGATGTTTGTGGGCTGAGAAGTCTGGAAACTGTCACAGCTCAATGATTCAGTGCCTTGAGGCCTGCTCTGGCCTGGTCTGTGTCAGTGCAGCCCATGCTGGGCTGTGCTCTGCTCCCAGCATTGTGAGATAGACTTTTCTGAGTTAGCATCCAGGCCATCTTGGTCTGGAGACTTGTTTCACTCTGTCATTTTGTGGCTTCTGTAGCTCTAGAAATTGTTTAGAGTCATTTTTACAGGTGTTTGGAGAGATTTTGGGGAGAGCTCATGCAAGTCCCTGCTTTTACTCTGCCATCTTGGCTCCTCCCCCCAAATTTTCTTGATATGTAATTGTGGGAAAAATAAAATCCAATTTATAAGTAAAATAAAAAATATAATTAATTTGACATAAAAAAAGAACTGGGAGTCACTCTGTGTAGTATCAGTAATGTTCTAATGATGGTCAGCTGTGAAAGATTTGGCTGTTCTGAACCATACCATGATCTAAGACAATTCCAAAGGACTCATGATGTAAAGGCATCTAGCTGGCACAGTGGATAGAGTACCAGGCCTGGAGTTAGGAAAACTTGTCTTCCTGAGTATAAATCTGGCTTCAGACATTTACGTGCTGTATGATCCTAGTGAGTCACTTGACACTGTTTGCCTTAGTTCCTCATCAGTAAAATGAGATGGAGAAGGTAATGGCAAACCACTCCAGTATCTTTGCTAAGACAACCACAAAAGGTGTCAAGAAGAGTTGGACACAAGTAAAAACTGACTGGAAAAAAGACACAATTTGATCATAAAAAAAGCTCTCCACCGCTATAGAGAGAAAACTGATAAACTCTTAGTACAGATTACAGAACAATTTTCCCACTTTATTTTTCTTTTATTTTTTGAAATATTGCTAAGATGGAAATATTTTGTATCATTTCATATGCCTAATTGATAACATATTGCTTGCCTTCTCAGTGGTTGTGGGAGAGAGGGAGAGAATTTATAACTCAAAATTTAATAAGAAAAAAATGTTCAAAATAAATATTTTTTTAAAAAAAGTACTATATGCGGGTCTTCTGGCTGGAAAGTAGCGACACAACCCCCGAAGGAAAATAATCACAGCAAATTTGCTAAGCAGGCAGTACTCTAAGAGAAGATCCTTTCTAGTGAGTTAGATGCCTTTCAGTCATTATCACTGCACATTAATATCTGTGATTCTGGAACTTATCTCAAGTAACAGCTAGACCATCCAGTTCTTTTTCATGTTTCAAGAGGGGTATATGTGTTTATTTGTACTCATATGAATCTATATTTGTTTAACCAACACAAACCTAAAACATTATATGTAAGCCTCTAGAGATACGGCAGCTTGCCAAGAAGCATAGCGTGACATAGAGGATAAGGAACTGGACTCAATGTTAGGATTAACTGGTTTCAGGTCCTTCTTTTGATGCTTATTTTCACTCTGGGCAATTAGTTCATCTCAGTGTTCTGGGCAACTTTATAAGAATATAAATTGCAGAGAAAGTGCCAATCTCCATTAATTGAGAGAATTTCTTATATGAATCAAATCACAGGTTAGGTCCCTATCCATGGTTAACAGGTTCTTAAATCAAAGAGCCTTTGAGATTTGAGACCTTGGAATAGCTAAGTCTGAAGTAGTTTCTCTCAGTCTAACCACAAGTGAATGCCACCTCAACCACTAACAGACACAGAGATTTTCCTGTTACCAACCACTATAACCTCAGTTATGTCTTCTCCAAATTGAGTTTGAGCCCAAATGACACTGTTCTAGATGCATTTATCTGTCTGTCAGTGACATGGTTGAGAAAAAATCCACTGAGAATTAGTAGCAAAATAGATGTGAGAATATGAGGGTAATGTCTGGGCCTAGAATCCTTAATAAATCAACAATCCATTTCAAAAAGGGCAAACACACACAGACACATATGCGTACGATGACAAAGTGAATGGTTCAGTTCTATTTCCAGCTCTGAGATGGTAACCTAAGAGACTTATGTTGATCAGGAAGCTGTATAAGTTTCACATTAAGATAATGATTTTACATCTCACAGATTCATTAAAAACATGTAGTAATGAGCTTAATGTTCATGGGATCCAAATATCAGGTTTTTCATTCATACTCCATACTCCTTAGAGGTAGAGTTGGTTTAATAAGCTTCCCAATGTTTAAATGAGGCACACACACTTTCTTAGGAGTATAGGATTTGTGAATCTACCTAAATAGATTATTTTTATAACATAATAAGCAATGTTCTTATATTAATGCCATCCCCTATTCCTACCACTCATGAATTCAATACTATAGATGAATTTGCTACTTTGTACAAAGCCCTACACTTTTCCTAACTCTGTAACTTTTCTCATATAATTATTTAAATCTGGACTATTCATCCACCCTCACTTCTTCAACTGTTGAATTTCTGATCATCATCTAAAACCACCTCTAATACTAAATACCCTTCATTTATCTCCTGAGACCTCCTGTAATATTTTGTTTTCCAACTCTTTAATATACTTACGCCATGCACGATATGATAATTATATGGTTTGATATAGAAACACTACCTGACAAGGATAAACAACAACCACAACCTCTTAATGCTAGACTTTAAGTTCCATGAGTTCAAGGGCCTCTAAAATATCTATGAATGGATTCATATAGCGTATAAGTTAATTTCAAAATAGTTTGTAAGATGAATTGACTCACTCTGCCTCAAGAAGATTTTCATGTAATAGCAGCAAAACTTGTTTCCAGCGGTTCTTCCCACTGTCCATATAACTTTCCCATGTGCTACAAGAGGGAATGGATTAGTCTTCTCCCAGAATTCTGCCAATACCACCAATTCAACACATTTGGAGACTCCTATGTGGCTCACCCCGTTAGTAACAAACATGAAGGAAGATATATGTGATCTTAGACTGTTTTAAGATTGGCATCATGTTTGGAATGCAGGACACAATAATCCTGTTGTAATTTGCCCTGGGAACACCACACCAAAAATATTGTATTCATACTAAGTGCCATATTTTGGGAAATATCTATTAAAAAACTAGAATATATCTGTGCCAAACAGCCTGGTGAGGGGCCTTAAGGTCTATGTCTTAGACATAGCAGTTAAAGGCAGTGGGGATTCAGCCTCAGGAGAAGAGAAAACATATAGGGATATAACTCTTGTTAGGTATTTGAAAGATTGTCATGAAGACCAGTTAGATTTGTTTTACTTGGCTCCAGAAAGTAGGACTAGAAGTAGTAGATGAAAATTACCAAGAGGGAGATGTTGGCTCCATATAATGAAAAGTTTCCAAATCATTAGAACTGTCCAATTATGGAATGGATTGCCTCTGGAGGGTCACTTTTCTGGAACATTGTGAAGGGGATTCTTATTCAGGTATGAAGTGGATTCGATGACTTGTGAAGTTCTTTCCAACCATGAGATTTTGTGATACTTACAAGTCATGGTGGTACTCATATGATGACATTGAACTCTGAATGGCAGGACAGAAATAGGAAAGTAGCTTGAGGGGGCAACAGGCTCAAATCAAGCTTTTCATGATGAGGGAGATCTGTAAACTTTTGGAGGTAAAATGGGATTATTATTAGTATTATTATTAAGCATTTTATATAGGATATTGTGCCTGTTCCTCTACATGCTGGTTTCTTACACAAGTCTTTCTCTCCCCTCAGGGATATGAACAGAATCTAGAACCATGAGTCGGCTTTCTTGAAGCTGAAAGTCATAAGTCCAACATTTCCATTCAAACTCTTGTCAACTCTACCCGCCCCCCAAGTATGTATGAAGCACTGAGTAATCAAATCTCTGCTGGTAAGGAGAGTTATATTCAAATGAACTTTGAGCCATATGTCTCGTTTGAGGATGAAGAGGGTCAGAATGAATGCAAAGACAGAGAATAGGAGGCAATGTTTTGGAGGGGGTAGATGGGAATAATAATTAGAGTATGGGTGGACAAAATTAGGTTTTAAGCAAAAGCTAATCTCTTTGTAAGTATATAAATTTAAATTACCTATATTATTGAATCAACGAGAATTACCAATTTGGGAAAGAAGCTTAGTAATAAGAGACAAAACTATTAAGTAATGCAAGCACTTACTTAATCTTTTTCAGTATAGATTTCTGACAGAATTTAACTATCACTTTTTAACTATCACGTTTAAGTATCTGACAGATTTTTTTCTATTACTCTTCTGTTGGATTTTTTTCTACACCTTATGCTTGACAATATATTACATATCCATTATTGATTATTTACCCTATTAATTACTTACCTCAATTAAACATTTTTTTTCTAATTAGTCAGAGATATTCTTTCTCTGGCTAAACTGGCTTAGTAAAGGTTTATTCTCTCTCTCTGGTTCTAATTTCATCCATCATTTATCATACATGTCCTATCAGCATGCTCTTTCTTAAAAACAGAGACATATTCTAAATAGTTCAGGTCTTTAAAAGCTGTGGTCTGCATACTTTGCTCTATAATATACATTTTTAAGAAGCTAAAAAAAATTAGGTATTCCATTTAAATAAATAAAAAGGTTAAGTGAAATTGAAGGTTATTAATTCTCCAAGTCACCTAAGCTCAAAACCTTAGACCAGGTGTTCTTAATCTGGAGTCTGAACTTTTAAAAAATGTTTTGATGAATGAATTTCAATATAGTTTGTGATATAAGCATTTTAAAAAATGTATTTTAAAACATTATTCTGAGAAGCAGTTAATAGATTTCCCTAGACTGCCAAAAGCATACTTGACATAAAATTGGTTAAGAACCCCTGCCCTATAGTCATAATTGTCTACTACCCCTTTCTTGTTCATATCCAGGTGCCATATCCCATTTTTTCTTTTGTAATGCCTTGAGGGTATATCTTATTTTTTCATCTCTAGTCGCAATTCTGCTCCATCTCATACTTGGTTTATAGCAGAGTTCTCCATATTGTTCTCAGTGCCAAAGACTTTTCCTTCTTTCAGTTCATCTGACAGACTGATTCTATAATAATATTCCCCAAATTGGGCTTTTATTTTGTCATATTTCTGCTAAAAAAATTCCAAAACTTTCTATTACTCTCACAGCATGTTTCACTTACAAGAATTCTAGACTCATAATCAATAGAATTGAGTTTGCATTCCACAAGGATCATAGACCTACAATGGAAAAGTATATCTATTCAAATTCTTAATTTTGTAAATGAGTAAACTAAGGCTCAGTGAGGTTAAGTGACTAGCCCAGCATCACAAAGGGTTGAATGTTGTCAGTGTCAGGATTTGAATCTAGGTCATCTGACCACACAGACTTTCTACCATCTTTCTACAATCTGAAAATACCACTGTTACATTAGCTATATGACTTAGGCATGTAAACCTCTACAAGTCCAATTTTTTCTTTATCTATAAAATGAGGGACTTGGATTAAATTTATCTAGAAGGACTCATCTAGTTCTAAATTATGTGATCCTAGTTTTCAGTCATTTCAGAGGGTCGAATTTACAAGCCATCCACTTAGCACAATGCCTGCCATGTAATAGGCACTTAATGAATGTGTGTTGACTATGTGCTGCTGACTATGGCCTATGAAGGCAGCCAAGTTTCCCTATGGCATTATGTCTCAATTCAAATATTACCAGGTGGTATCTTTTCTCATGATTAAGTTTCACATATTTGGCAGTTCCCCAAACAGATAACTGAGAGATGCCATATATGAATGTATGTCATCTTCAACTTAGGAAAGTATAAATAGTAAGTCTAATTTTTCTTAAGAGGTAATACAGTTCACCTAGTGACAATTCATTGGGTAGAATACCCAAAGAGAATTAACATTTGTCTCAGAAGCAATAAAAAACAATATTTGACAATGAGAAAACATTTATTAAGTATTTACTTTGTGTCAGGAATTGAGTGCAGGTGATGAAAATCAAGACAAAGACAATCAAAGACAAAAGCAAGACAGGTCTTACACTCAAGAAGCTTACATACTAATAGTGGAAGACTCATGTTATACACACACATACATATCTGTGTATATACGTGAACATATGTTTATACACACATATATATTATATATAAAACTTTTCCCTGATTACCACCTAGATATAGATACATATAGATATAGATAGATGTATAGATATTGACCACAACCCAGATACATGGAGAGATAGATATCTCTCTATCTCTATATATCTGGATGGTGGTCAGGGAGACAGGGACAGTGGGTGTATCATACTACACTTTTGAGGAATGTTATTGATTTACTTTTCCTAGAGCTAGTGGTGAAAAGTGGTAGGAAGGAAAGAAAGCAGGAATTGCGGAGGGTCTGGATTGTGCTAATTTTGGAGAGCACTCAGAAATCAGAGGCAAGAAAAACCCCAGTCTGTGCACTGTAAAATCCAATGACAGATGAGAGCAACAGGAAACATGATGATTTTTGTTCAGGAAAATTATGTACAACTTTTACTAATCATCTGATAAAACTTGATACAACCAAGGGAAAATATCACTGGGACAAAGCCTAATTATCTAATAAAAATCACTGGAAAAAATTGGTTAACCTTTTGGCAGAAATCAGACATTGACCAACAGTGTACATAATATACCAAATGAAGTTCCAAATGGATAAGCAACTTTATCACAAATGACTACATTAGAAAAACAGAGAATGACAGTGTTTTTGAGGTCTATGGTTAAGGTTAAGGAAAATTCTTAAGCAAAGGATAGGGGCAACAATAAAATATAAAATTTTAATTACATAAAATTCAGGTGGTTTTTTCCTAAAAACAAAATCTAGAATAAAAAGAAAAGCTATCAACTGATTTTCAAATCAGATATTCTCAAATAAAGGTCTGAAAGCCATTATGTGTGTATGTATGTGTGTATATATATATATATATATATATATATATATATATATATATATATATACATACATATGTGTGTGTATGTATATATATGTATGTATATATATGTATGTATATGCATACACACATATATATATAACTGATATTGATATAAATATACAGGATCTAGAGTCAAAGAAGACACACACACAGAGAGAGAGAGAGAGAGAGAGAGAGAGAGAGAGAGAGAGAGAGAGAGAGAGAAAGTGTCAAACGGTATTGTATTAACAGGCAATTAAAAAAAAAAAGAAATTCGTACCGTCATCAACAATTTCCCGATAATTTTTTTTTTGACAGGCACAGGGACCCTGGCCCCACAACAGGGGCAGGGGGCATTTATTATTGACAGAGACTGCTGGGATCAGCGGTTCGATTTGGCTTCACGTTCCAGCTCATACTTCTTGATGACGTAGGAGTTTGAAGAGTCCTTGGCAGCATTGATGAGCTCATCGGCCAGACACTTCATGTTGCGGAAGGCCGCCTCTCAAGCCGCATGCAGAGGAGCCGGATGGCCTAGTTGACCCGCCGGAGGCGGGACACATCCACAGACTGCCGTCTCACAATCCCTACCCGTTCTATTCTGGTCTCGCAGGGACCGCTGTTGATGATGGCATTCACAAGAACCTGCAGCGGGTTTTCTCTGGTGAGCAGGTGGATGATTTCGAAGGCGTGCTTGACGATGCGTGTGGTCATGAGCTTCCTGCCGTTGTTCCGGCCCTGCATTATCATGCAGTCGGTCAGGCACTCCAAGATGGGGCATTGGGCCTTGAGAAAGCTCTTGGTTGCATAGTGCCCCCCTCTGTGGGGCAGGTACTTGGCATACTCCTCCTTCACGGCTATGTAATCCTGCAGGGAGATGTCATTGATCTGCTCGTCGTCCGTGCTCCACTTGCTGAACAGCTTGATGTCGCGTGTCTCGGCCTCAGCCGGCGCCGCTGTCTCCCACTCGGTCATGTCGCTCGGTTCTCGGTAGGCTCTTGGGGTGGAGGAGGGTCTCTGGACGCCTGGCACTGGGGCTCAGAGTCATAGCCGCATTCGCTCCACGTGCCTGGCTCAGGCACCGGAAGATGAAAGCAATTTCCCAATAATTAATAATGAAATTATGCACCTAAATAATTCTGAAATTTTACTCAGACCCTTTCAATTGGCAAAGATGACAAAAAGTGAAAATGATAAATATTGGAAAGTAAGACAGACACACTAATGCAATATTGGTGTTTCTGAGAATTGGTCTAAGCCAGGGGTGGGGAACCTACAACCTGGAGGCCACATGTGGCTTTCTAAGTCCTTGGGTGTGGCTTTCTGACTGAGTCCAAGTTTTACAGAATAAATCCTTATATTAAGGGGATTTGTTCTACTAAGTTTGGATTTAGTCAAAGGGTTGCACTTGACCTAGAGGGCCACATGTGGCCTTGCGGCCCCAGGTTCCTCACTGCTGGTCTAAGCATTCTAGAAAACAATGGAAAACGATATTGGTAAAAATAATGAAATTATACATATTCCTTATCATAGCAATACCAATGCTAATCATATACACCAAAGGAGCTAAAAGGCAGTAGTAAATATCCCAAGTATACATAAATATTTGTGGTAGTTTTACGGTCATACCAAAGAAATTCTCCAGATCCCAGATATAAAGTGGCTAAAGTGGTAAAAATCATAATTAAGAAATGATTAAGAAAATAAAGTAAAACATAAAAAAATAAAAATAAATAAAAACCGTTAAGTAGAAAATAAATCCTATCATCACTGCCATTTTACAGATGAGAAAACTGATGCTAAGAGAGGTTGCATTACTTGCTCAGAGTCACACTGTTAGTAAATTTCTGAGGCTGAGTTTGGCCTCAGGTCTCTCTGACTCCAAGTCCAGTCTGTTATCACCTAACTGCTCTCAAGACTGATAAATGAGAAAGCATAGAGAGCAAAGAAATGACCAAAATTATCCCAATATCCATTGCTCTACCACCTCTAAAAACCTATAATTCTTAAAGCCTCACAATTATTGGAAAATTAATGCATACAGCTTGATTTCAGTTAGTGCAAATAATAAACCCTGTGATGTTGCAATATTGGAATTCTCCCTGCATATTTCCATTGGGTTGGAACTAATCATCACATTTTACATAGTTATAAATTAGAATATCACAAATTAAATACATAAGACCATTTCACAGGATTCATTAGTTGCACAAAATTGGGACCTATAGTGTCTTGTGATAATTCTTTGATTCATCAACTCTTCGTGTCTTGTATGAGATGTTCAGGGAAGACTAGGACCTCTGGTGTTAGGGCTTGCTGAGCCCTTTTCAGAACTGTACATCCACCTTTGGTGTCTACTTGCCATCCAACTCTCACCTGTGACACCAAGAAACTGTAGCATATGCAGTGGCCACAAGCCAGTACCCCATGTCAGATGGGCTAAATCAGGTTGAGAGTAACCAAGAGGCTTCAAACCTGTTAGTGAGTTAGAGGTATGTCCACCTCAGCATGTGAAGGTTTCCTCTGGTAGAATGGCAAATGAACAATTCATTCCAGCAGCCACAAAGATGGCCAAAGCTGTGGAGTGCCTAGAGTTTTGTCAGATGTTGAAGATGCCAAGGTCATCCACTGCATCCTGGGTCATTGCCAGTCATCCTGACTTTTGTCCTGCCATTGGACTTTAATGACTCTAGAAGAGAGAGTGAGGCTGATGATTTTGTGCAACTCTGCCTCACTTACATCCCTGAGTATGGTACAAAAATGGGAGAACTCCTAAGATTAGATAGATCAATATAAAGGTGGCAACAAAAATTGAAATTGCTTGAACCTAAAGTTTCAGATCACTATCTTCCTGCTGACAGTGCAGTACAGGCCCTAAACTCTGGTGGAGCTTCTTATTTCTTGTCATTTGAAGCCAACTGATGCTGCAGAAAGGTGGATATATTACTAGATCCACAACAGTAGGCCACCATGGCATTAAAAATGTGGTTCTTTTGATCTGGTCTAATGGTTGGCCTCTGCTTTTTTTTTCCCTGAGCAATACAAAGGGCTCATTAAAATGCATATAATTACACTTTGCAATATATTTTTCATGTGGTAAAGCCTGTGCATGAAACAAATAAAAATGAAATTCTAATCTTGTCTCTTTCGAAAGGCTGGAAGTTTGGTTCTATGCAACTCGCTAGGACAAAATGCATACACACAAACCATTTTTGTACTTCAAAACCCTGTTTGCCCAAATTTGCAGACTTTAGAAAATGTGGAAAAGTCAGGTTCATTCATAAATATTGTGATATAAAGAACTATTTACATTACCTTGACACTTGATAGAAATGATGAGTGGACACCTTTCATTGTCAACAAAGATGGAAGTGAGAAAGTGAGTCATGCATTTCTAAGTTCTTTGTGTCTAGAGGACATGTAACAAAGCATTGGTAGATTAAACTAGAAAGATAGATTTGGGATTTAAGCTCAAGATTTGAAAAGGATCTTGGGATACAGACACTTCTACAAATACCAGGGTAAGATGACATATTGAGTAACTTTTACAGACTTCTGTGTTTCAAGAGCTGCTCATTCTCAAAAGTCAGATTGATGCTTTATACTGAGTACATACTTCATGTACTGTAGTTTCATTTATATAGAAAAACTGCCTCTACAGACACAGTTCACAACCCTTTTACAACTTAGTGAATGGTCTTCCAAAGTGATTGTGGCTTAAAAACATTTCACTTTCTGTTCACTCTAATCAAGAGACTCCCAGATACTAGTTAGGCTGCTGCTCAGATGACAGATGCACAGTCTGTCTATCCCAAGATATCTTCCAGTACTTAAACTCTGTGAGTTTTGGTATTTGTGAAATATCTTTCACATTCCTATTACTCTGTTAGGTGTTACAAAGGAAACAAGAAAATAATCAAACATATAATTCATAGAGGTTTAAAACTAAGAGACCTTAGGGGACATATAGTCAAATGTCCTCAGTTTTCATAGAAGAAAACTTTAATCTGTAACCTTCCTTCTTAAGACTTTAGATTTTGGTTGGAGAAGAAAAGAATGATGTGAAAGAAAAAAATTAGAGAATAGGAACCTATGTATTTTTACATATTAGACACTTAATAGATGTATATTGAATGAATTAACAAACATGATCAAAAGCTAAATTGTGAATGTGTAAACAGCTGTGAGAGGTACAATATTTATGCTATTGCAAGAGAAGAACATAAACCATTATGATATTAAAGTCTATAATAAAAATATAACACACTTCCATGTACACTATTAAAAAGATATTGACTTTCATAAGGTTATATATCAAGATTAATTTACCTGAGGTAAATGTTGACTGATAAGAAGTTGAGGCCAATAATAACCCCCAGGGACAATAAATCTTTATATTCACACACACACACACACACACACACACACACACACACAATTCAATACTCAGCATATTATGTCAGAAAACATACATTCCATAGATATTCATCAAAGTATCTGGAAATTTCTTCATTATACCCATAGATATTAACATGTAACAACTGCTTTTTTAACAATAATATTTTATTTATTTCTTTTCCCAATTACATGTCAAAAGTCATGTAGCAATCATTTTCACAAGATTTTGAGTTCCAAATTTTTCTCTTTCCCTGCCTCCCCTCCCCTTTTTTTGAAGGTAAGCAATTTGATATAGGGTATACATGTGCAGTCATATAAAACATACTTCCATATTGGTCACAGTTGTTAAATAAGAAGCAGATAAAAATAAAAAACACACAAAATAGTAAGTGAAAAAAGTATCCTTTGATCTGCATTCAGAGTTCATCAGTTCTTTATCTAGATATAGCACTTTCCTTCATGAATCCTTTGCACTGGTTTTTTTTTAAATTAATTTGTTTTTAGTTTTCAACATTCACTTTTATAAGATTTTCACTTCTGCATCCTGTCACCCTTCTGCCATTCCCCTTTCCTCAAGACAGCATGCAATCTGATATAGGCTATGCATTTATGTTATGAACGAAGAATCAGAACAAAAGGGAAAAAACATTAGAAAGAAAAAAAAACAACAAACCACAAAAGAAAGAGAAATAGCGTGCATTGATCTGCATTCAGACTCCATCGTTGTTTCTCTCAAAGTGGATAGCATTTTCCATCATGAGTCTTTTGAACTTATCTTAGATTGTTGCATTGCTCAGAAAAGCTAAGTCTAACAAAGTCAGTCATAGCACAATGTTGCTATTACTGTGTACAGTGTTCTGGTTCTGCTCACTTCATTCAGCATCAGTTCATATAAGTCATACAAGTCTTACTGAAATCCTTCTGCTCACAATTTATTATGGAACAATAGTATTTCATTAGATTCATATACCATTTCATCCACTTCAAAATTGATGTGCATCCCCTCAATTTCCAATTCTTGGCCACCTCAAAAAGAGCTGTTATAAATATTTTTGTTCATGTGGTTTCTTTTCTATTTTTTATGATCTCTTTGGGATACATACCTAGAAGTGGTATTGCTGGATCAAAGAGTATGCACAATATTTTTGCCCTTTGGGTATAGTTCCAAATTGCTCTCCAGAATGGTTGGATCAGTTCACAACTCTACCAAAAATGCATTAGCATTCCAATTTTCCCACATCTTCTCCAACATATATCATTTTGCCGTTTTGTCACGTTAGCCAATCTGATAGGTATGATGTAGTACCTCAAAGTTGTTTTGATTTGCATTTCTATGATCAATATTGATATAAAACATTTTTTTAAATTTCTTCATCCAAAAATTGCCTGTTTATATCCTTTGACCATTTATCAATTGGGGAATGGCTCGTATTCTTACAGATTTGACTGAGTTCTCTATATATTTTAGAAATGAATCCTTTATCAAAGACACTGTTTGTAAAAACTGTTCCCAGTTTTCTACTTCCCTTCTAATCTTATTGCATTGGCTTTCTTTGTGCAAAAACCTTTCCATTTAATGTAACCAAAAATTATCCATTTTGCCTTTCATAATTTTCTCTGTCTCTGGTCATAAATTCTTCCATTCTCCACAGATATGATATGAAAACTATAACTTGTTCTCATAAGTTGCTTATTGTTTCACCCTTTATGGTTAAATTGTGTACCCATTTTGAGCTTACTTTGGTATATGATGTAAGATATTAGTCTATTCCTAGTTTCTGCCAAACTTTTCCGATTTTCCCAGCAGTTTTTTTTCAAATAGTAAGTTCTTGTCTCAGAAGCTGGAGTCTTTGGGTTAACCAAACAGTAGATTGCTATAGTCATTAACTTCTGTGTCTTATGTACCTAACCTATTCCACTGATCTACTACTTTATTTCTTAGCCAGTACCATGTAGTTTTGATGATTGCTGCTTTATAATACAATTTGAGATCTGGTACAGCTAGGCTACCTTCCCTTTAATTTATTTTCATTGATTACCTTGTTTTATTCCAGATGAATTTTGTTATTATTTTTAACTCTATAAAATATTTTTGTTAGTTTGATCATTATGGCATTGAGTAAGTAAATTAATCTAGGTACAATTATCATTTTAATTATATTAGCTCAGCCTGCCCATGAGCAACTGATATTTTTCCAATTGTTTAAATCTGACTTGATTTGTGTGAAAAGTGTTTTGTAATTTCGTCCATATAATTCCTGGGTTTGTTTTGGCAGGCAGACTCACAAATATTTTATATTGTCTACAGTTACTTTGAATCCAATTTATCTACTGCTACTGTGCTTTGTTGGTAATATAGAGAAATGGTGATGACTTATGTGGGTTTATTTCATGTACTGCAGCTTTGTTAAGGTTGCTAATTATTTCAAGTAGTTTTTTACTTGATTCTCTAGGATTCTCTAAGCATATCATTGTATCATCTGCAAAGAGTCATAGTTTTGTTTCCTTGTTGCCTATTCTAATTCCTTCAATTTCTATTTCCTCTCTAATAGCGAAACATTTCAAGTACAATACTGAATAAAAATGGTGATAATAGACATCCTTGTTTCACCCTGGATCTTATTAGAAATGCTTCTAGCTTATCCTCTTTATGTATAATGCTTCCTGATGGCATTAGATGCTACTTATTATTTTAAGGAAAACTCCGTTGATTCCTACGCTGTTCTGTGTTTTTAAAAGGAATGGGTGTTAAATTTTGTCAAAAGCTTTTTCTGCATCTGCTGAGATAATCATATGATTTCTGATAATTTTGTTATTGATACAATCAATTATGCTGATAATTTCCCTAATAGTCAACCAACCCTGCATTCCTGGTATAAATCCCACTGGGTTCCAGTGTATGATCTGTGTGATATATTGCTATAATTTCTGCTAATATCTCATTTAAAATATTTTGCATCCATATTCATTAGGGAAATTGGCCTATAATTTTCATTCTCTGCTTTGGCTCTTCCTGGTTTAGGTATCAGCACCATGTTTGTATCATAGAAAAAATTTGGTAGGACTCCTTTGCCTATTTCCCCAAATAGTTTATATGGTATTGGAATTAATTGTTCTTAAATGTTTGGTAGCATTCACTTGTAAATTCATCTGGCCCTGAAGATTTTTTTTTTCTTAGGGAGTTCATTGATGGCTTGTTCAATTTCTTTTTCTGCGATGGGTTTACTTAAGTGTTCTTTTTCCTCTTTTGTTAATCTTGGCAACTTTTATTTTTGTAAATATTCATCCATTTCACCAAGATTGACAGATTTATTATAATAAGAGTTGGGCAAAATAGCTCATAATTATCGTTTTAATTTCCTCTTCACTGGTGATAAATTCACTCTTTTCATTTTTGACACCAGTAACTTGGTTTTCTTTCTTCTTTAAAATCAAATTAACCAAAGGTTTATCTAAGTAAATGGTTTTATTTTCATAAAACAAGCTCTTAGTTTTATTTCAATAGTTTTCTTAATTTCAGGTTTATTAATCTCTCCTTTGGTTTTCAGAATTCCTAATTTGGTATATTCAATTGGGGATTTTAATTTGTTCTTTTTCTAGTTTTTTGTTCATTGCATGCCCAATTCATTGATCTCTTCTTTCTATATTTTATTCAGGTAAGTATTGTGAGATAATAAAATTTCCCCTAACAACAGCTCATCTTTTTGGCCTTTTTCCTTTTAAATTTCAGCTTTTCTCCAGGGTAGAAATGGCATTGTCTTGGGCTTCTTGTGTCAGGGACTGCAGGCCCTGACTGTTTACCTGGTGCTACACTGATGTTGCCCTGAGACCCAGTAGGGATTGTTCTGTCTAGTGTTGTACTGAGAGGGTGGTGTGAAGGTTGAATGGTGCTGCCAGAGGCCGTAGAGATCTGGCAGCTTACCATGTGTTGGTCCTGGGTTCTGGTGGTGGTGTCTAGCAAATGCTAAGTCTGGTGGGGGTATTTCTGCATTTCCCAATCTACCCTGAAGCATGTGGAAGTCTGTTTATTGGAGGTTGCCTGTTTGCCCGGGGCTACACTGAAGCACGTGATTGTTAGGAGAACTGGAATCTGCCCATTCCCCTGGCTATGCTGAGGCACACGGGGTTCCTATTGTTGGTGTTTGCCTGCTCCACTGCACTGTGGCTCATGATCTACCCCTGGTTTGCTGGTGTGGGACTTGCTGCTGGCTTGCTGGGATGCTTCCTGTTCTTAACTGCATTCTCCTTTTACCTGAGTGAGATAGACCTTTCCTGCTGATCTTCCAAGTTTTTTGGGCTCAAAGATTGTTTAAGCTCACCTTTTTGATTTTTATGTTGTTCCAGGATTTGCTTGTGGGTGTTATTTTACCATTGTCAGGAGGCAAATATAGGAGAGTTATGTCAATTTGCTGCTTATACGGCCATCTTGACTGCCAAAAATCCACTTGATGATTGCTTTTGTGGTAGCAGATAAGAGAAAATCTTAAAAAGGAAATCTTGACCAATAAAGTCATGTTTCATGGTTATTCATGTATGGTCATGTATTTATGTCTTATGATTGGATGAAACTCATCACAGTGCATAGAGCATTTAACCTTTGAGGTACCAACAGAAACTGACATAGGTGGCAAACATAAAACACTTAAGTCAGAATTGCTCTATTCAATGGAATCATAAAAAAGGATTGTCAACCATTAATATTTAAAAGAATTCCAGTTTTTGTTATGTTTTAACCATATTCATGTGTTGGTAAGCAAAATGGGCTCCTAGCACTCAGTTCAACCAAGTGCCCTTGAAGAGTTTGGCTTTTGTTTCCTTTGATTAATTCAGTGTATTTCATTGAGTCTTACTAGGTGCTAAGCCCCAGGCCCAAACCCCTATTAGGTGCTAAGCCTATGTGGGTGTGAAGCTCCCAGGGTACTAAGGGGAGGTGCTGACTCAAGAGCCAATCATAGGAGCCTAAGTTCTGGTCATTCAGATGATGTTTGATGATGTCTGAAATGGTATAAGAAGAGAAGACAGCTATTTGCTCAAGGCTCTCAATCTTGGTGGCCGGCTGCTGTGGAGACTCTGGGCAGCTGTAGCTAAGAGCCCTCCAGCCCGTAAGCCCAGATGCTGGGACTTTGTTAAACTCTGGTAACTATGTATTGGGATTTGAATCAGACAAGGTCTGTCCGTCTGTTTGTATTTTGTTCTGAAGTTCAGGGTGCTGGCTTTTTCCCCTGAACTAAGTGAATGATGTCTGGATGCTGGATTAAAGTAAGCTTGTTAACCCTTTAAAGTTGCTCTCCTTAGTAAAGCAGATCAAAAGAACCTATGCTGGCAGCATTCTTGTTGTTGGGCTTGTGTTGGTCTCTTCACCCCCACAGCAGCTGCTAGCTGGATTGTTGAAACAATTCAATGAAAGTGAAATATTTCTTTCATACCATATTGGAAATTTCTTAGTCCCAACCATTTATTTTTATAGGAGAAATTAAGTATAAATTAGCATGAAATCTCTGAGAGTGTTGTTTTAAGAAGGCTATTTCTACATAGACAAATAGAAATAGAGAAAATAAAGCTAAATATGTTGATAATATCATTCGTTCATCAAAATGAGCCACTTTGCTCAAAGGAGAGTGATAGTTGTAAATAGCCCACTTGCCCTCTGATCTTTAACATAATGCTCTAACTGAATGTGGGGGTCGTGAAAAATTTGGCTACAGTAAAAGGTTTCTGAATGCTCAATGACCAAAAATTAATTCAAGATCAAACACGTGATGAATCTGAGGTGTTTCTGGCATTGCTTGCCCATGTTGCATCACTCTACTTCATTGCAGCCTTGATTCTGAACAAACAATATGCGCATTTTGCACTGTGTCATGCCATATAATGCCAATGAATGTTGCCAGAAACACCTCAGCTCAGATTCAAGACTACCGTATGGTATGAACTGCAGTGTTTTTTTACTGTACATAAAAAAGTTTTCTGCTCTTTTTCTTACAAAAACTTAATAGTTTAATTATGGAAAATAAAGACTTTTAATATTTGCTTACCATCGTTCCTTAGCATTTAAGGATCAAATTATTATATCTTTGGATTGTATTGTATTACAATGTTTGATTTTAAAAAGTGTTTTTATTTACTTTTACAGAAACATGAGTGTTTAATTACAGCAAGTAAAGACAAAAGCCCTTTAATGATATTTTTCCACCATCACGTCTGTATGTGTGTGTAAGAATGAACATCATTTTTTTAAAATTAAGCACAGACATACATAATTTCATAAAATAAAACTGGCATTTGTTTGAGGGATTATTAGCAATATTTATATTTTAGGTCAAAAATATATTTCTGTTATGGTTAAGTGGCTAAATTTAGAGAGAAGAGATAAAAATACTGATGACAATGTGGCAGAATCTTTGCTACCAAATTGTAGTATACTTTAATTGACAAGAAAAGAAAATATGTTGAACCATTTTTGCAATATGAAATTACTTCTAATGATCATGGTAGTGTGGAACAACCTCCTTGTTTAATTTGTCAGGAAGTTTTAGCTGCAGAGGGCATGAAACCAGCCAAACTAAAATGATATCTTTATACCAAGCATGCAACTTATTGCAATAAGCCAAAGGAATATTGTAAATGACTTTGAAAATCTTCGAATAAAGAAAACAATGTTTTGAGAAATTTATTACTATCAATGAAAAGTATTTATTGCATCTTACAAAACTTATTTAATTGCAAAAATTAAAAATCACTATGCAATAGGAGAAGATCTCAAGTTACCTGCTGCTATTAAAATGTCAGAAATAGTTCATGGGGGAAAAAGTATGAGGGTGAAATTCATAAAATTCCTTTTTAAAATGATACTCTTTCCCATAAAAGTTTCTGAAATTAGTAATGACCAATTCCAGCAGCTTATTTCCAGGATTAAGGGCAGCCCAACGTTTGCAATTAAGTTAGATGAAAGAACTGATATTTCTAACATGCCATGGTTGTCACTTTATGTAAGATATGTTTATGAAGGAAGGATATATGAGGAATTATTGTTTTGTTGCCCTTGAAGGGAATACATGAGGAGTGCAAATATATATGTATGTATACAAATACATACATATATATATATATATATATATATATATATATATGTTGATGAATTTTTCACAGATGAAGGTTTACAGTGGAAAAACTGTGTTGGAGTCTGTATGGATGGTGCTGAAGCAATGACAGGTGAGGATGTTGGATTTATAGCAAAAGTTAAAGCTGGTGGCAATGAACATATCACTTTTAATCGCTGCATGATCCATCAGGAGGCACTTGTAGCCAAAAAATCACCAGAGTTATGTGGTTTACTTTGTGATACTATCAAAATCTTTAACTTCATTAAAAACCATGCTTTTAACAGTCATTTGTTTTCAAACCTTTGGAAAGACACGGACTCCAATTACAAAAGCTTATTGCTACATGCAGTGGTAAGGTGGCTCTTAAAAAGGCAAAGTTTAAACAAATTGTTGAGATATAAAGTTGTTATATTTTTGACTAAGCAGAAATCTTATTTTGTTAATTTTTTCATAATGACTTATGGCTTTCAAAACTGTATTTTTTGTCAGAGTTTTTGAAAAACTCAATGATCTAAATGTATCGCTTGAAGGAAAAAGAATGTATCTTTTTTGTTAAAAGATAAAATTGAAAGTTTTACTATAACAGTTATGGAGGAATAAGGTGGAAAATGGTTTTTAGAAATATTTATAGCCATAGATAATTTTGTAATTGAAAATAACCTTCCCAAAGATTTAATTGTAAGAATTATACCTGATCATCTGAAGTATCTGGAGACAAAATTTCAGAAATATTTCCCTTCAAATTTTGATGCTAAAAAACTGTTGGGTTCATAAACCATATATAATTGAAACAAAAAATGTCAGTCATCTGCCATTAAAAGTTCAAGAAGAATTTTCTGAGTTATCAAGTGACACAGGTTTAAAACTTGAGTTTCCTAAAAAAATAATTAAATGAATTTGGGCTTGGGATTAGGACAGAATTTCCAACAATTTCTGAAATGGCCCTAAACATATATATTTATGCTTAGTGGCATTCTCAGCATTGATGACTCAAGTCTGAAAAATGTTGAAGATGCTCTACGTCCTGTGGTATCAAATATTCTGCCCAGATTTAATTCTTTATGTAAAAATAAATAAGTAAATCCATCTCATTAATGTGCAAATTTGTTTTTGTCTTTAATAAATGGTAAAATTATATCTATACTAAAGAATCATTTTAAAATAAATTCCTACACGATTTACAATCAGTAAATGTTTGGTTGGTATACCCATTTTATATAGTTATATACCTGGGGTCATGTAAAAATTTCTTGGGTGAAAAGGGGTCACTAGTGGAAAAAGTTTAAGAAGCCCTGCTCTAATTAGAAGGCCTAAGGATCGTTGCAGTTAGGTGTTACCATGAAATTTTGTTTCTTTAACTGGGATAAAGCTTTTTTTAAAAAAAAAATTTCTTCCTTTGAGGGAAATTGATGAATTCTGTCATATGATGGAAGAACCTCCCCAGGAATGCTCACAATAGCCTTTTCCAACCTGAACCTGTTAACATTCTCTACCTAGGAATGGGATATTTGTTTCAACAAGTCTTTATGAGTTCATGGTGCTATAGAAGGCATTTTATGGTTCTGAGCCATTCTGAAAGATGTCCTGCCTAAAGATAGAAATATGTAACAGAGGATGCCAACATAATTTGCCAACACGGTTAGACCAATTTTTCGGTCATGACAATAGAGACAAGAACTGGACGTATGATTTTATTGGCATAATGCCATGTCCAAATGAGGAAACTCTCTCTATCAGTGTAGGTTGTCATGCTCCTGGCAGCTTATAGTCATACACAAATTATCCAGAATACTGAGAAGTTAAGAGAATTGCTTTGGGATCATATAACATATATGTTACAGAGACAAGGCTTTAACCTAGGACTTCCTGGGCCAGGATTCAATCCACTATAACAATTTGGGAATTGCATTGAGTTTTAAAATTGTGGGACAAATCACCATATGTTCTATTTTCTGTCCTCCCTGGGGGAATAAAGTGCTGTTATAGAAACAATCCTTTGTATACAGTTTACTATAAGGTACAAGTCATGAGTGCAGGAGGTGGAAGTAGAGATCGATGTTAGATTTTTGAAGTAGTAAAGGTTTTATTGGATAAGTCAAAGATCAGAACTAAGGCAATGTGTTTTTGACTGACATGAAGGGAAAGGCAATAAAATTTTAAACTCTATAGCTACAATCACATAGGAAAAAATGTTATAAATATGGACCACAATAACAAATTCTAAATTCACCTTCAAAACATATTAGTGACCTAATGCTGTGAATATGTTTTTTTTCCATATAATCATAGGATTTCATGTTAGGAGGTACAATAGGGATCATCCTGTCTAACTTTTTCATTTTTAAAAGGATACAGGCCCCTAACATGCAAGGTTCTTGCCCAAAGACACAGAGCTAGTTAGAAGAAAGTCAGAATTAGAATATAATTGTTTTAGATTCTGGACTGATACAAACTCTTTCAATTTGGTGGCTTAAATCAGTTGATACTGGGAGGATTTGAAATTGATTACGTAATTGATAAATCCCATCATATATTTCCATAAAAAAATAAAAAAAAACATTTTTGCTTGCTCGTTTTTTTTTCACTCTAATGCATTGACCATAGATTTAAATGTTCCTTTCAAGACAATTGTATTATATCAACATTTATTAAATAAATGTGTAAAGATTTTTGTTAGACACTGAGTTAAATATAAAATTTAGATGAAATGATTTTTAGCCATATGGAACTTATTGACTAAAATGTGTATGCATACAGATAGATACACTCATATATAGAGGTAGCTAGGTGGTTCAGTGAATAGAACCTTGGGCCTAGAGTCAGGAAGACCTGAACTCAACTACTTATGTGACTCTGGGCAAGTCATTTAACCTCTGTCTGCCTGCCTCAGTTTCCTCAACTGCAAAATGGAGATCATTGTAATTTTATCTCACAAGGTCACTGAGAGAATCAAATGAGAATATTCATATAGCTCTTAGCACAAGACCTGGCACATCATAGGCACTTAATAAATGTTTATTCCCTTTCTTTCACATACTTATATATACACATATGCTTACAGACAAGATACAGGCACATGTGTGTATTCGTACGGGATCATAGTTTCTCATTAGTTGCAGAATAATGGTATCTTGATAAGATATTTATTCATACATACTTGGTTATTTCTCATATTTGAAAATGCTTTTCCTTCCACTATCTCATCAATAGGTAAAGTACATTTGTCTGTGAGACTTATATGTGAGAAAAAGATTATTAAAACATTATTAAGACATCTTCAGGTGAATTAGGAATTGTGAGCACATTTTAATTTTACCTTGAAGATTTTAATTTCTAAACTTTCCTAATTCTATTATAAAGAATGACATATAAAGATCCTGGCTTTTCATGGAATGAATCCTGAAGTCCATAGAATGATATCACATGGGTTTTAAAAGTTCACATAGAATATGGAATAATGAAGGTCATAAAAAAAAACTTAATAGATTAAAAATGTGTAAAAAGCAATGGTTATAATAAGCTAATATGATGAAGAAAATTTTAAGGGAGAGTGGTGAGTATATATAAAGGAGATAATTGATTGGGCCCATCTCACATCCTACCAAAAAATTAATTTTCTTGTGGCTAGGCATCTTGGCTTTGTAAGTTAACTTCAGAGAGAATTTTAATATTTAGAATTATTATTAATGATAACACTTATGGTGCCCCAACAATGTGTTATTTTCTGACAATGTGTTAGACACTGAATTCTTAAATAGATTACAAGCAAACACTTCTTACCAGTAAAAATCAATTGTAAAAATGGCACATTTCTGTATTTGTGAAGGTCCACAGTTTCATAAAAATTACCAGTAAGTTACTTAAAATCTTTTTGTTAATGATGGAATGTCTTCTCTTTGAGGCTATTTTAAACTTTGTAATAGAGTCTCTCTCTCTCTCTTTCTCTCTCTGTATATACATATATATATATATATATATGCATATATACATATATATGTGTGTGTTTGTGTGTGTATGTGTGTATATATGCAAATACATACATACATACGTACGTACATGCATACATACACACTGCTAGTTAAGCCAATCTTGCATTCTCAGTGGACAGCTATGTGTTTTCTGATAAAAAGAAATGTTATTATCTTTCAACTCGCATGCCCTTCTTGGTCATGGTAAAGTTAAATATAAAAAATAAATTATTCAATTTTGTAATTAATAAGGAAACACACCATAAATAAAGTGATTCAATAGCTAATAACACTAACACCAATAACTAACATTTATGTGCCACTTTTAGGTTTGCAGAGAGCTTTACATATATTATCTCATTTGATATGCAAAATAAGTCTTCCAGGTCAGTTTACAATTCACATAGTGAGATTTTTTTTTTTTCTTGGAGGCAGTCAAGGTTGAGTGACTTGCCCAAAATCACACAGCTAGTAAGTCTCTGAGGCCAGATTTGAACTCAGGTACTTCTGATTTCAGAGCCAGTACTCTATCTGCTGTACAACCTATCTGCCCTGTTAGTAAGTTTTTGAAGTAGAATTTTAATTCAAGTTTTCCTGATTCTAAGTGAGTCTAGTGTCCTTATCCACTACACCACCTAGCAAGCAGCCTACATTATTATTGTAATTATAAAATGCTTACATATTACATATATGGTTATAAATAAATTTCAATTTTATCTTACTGAAATTCAAAAAGGAAGAAAGTCTTTCTATTGTTGATGTGTATATAAAATCATAGAATACCTTTGAACAAGTCTGCATCAAAGTTTATCTTCAGTTTTGGGGGAAGGGGATCAGACATATTCAAAACTGGATTTGGATTGAAATAAATTATGATAGAAATCCATACATTTCAGTCAGTTTTTTTCCTGCCCCCTAATATTTGAGTATGATAGTTTCCTTGTCTTAGGTAAAATTTTTGTCCCAGAGGCAGAAAAATAAAACTATATAAACCCAAGGACTTGTGAATTTAATAAACTTTTGACATAAAAATAAAATGGCTTCATTTGGACGGGGAAAATTTTTAAACAGTGTTAATAGAGATTATGTCTTATACCACTTCCCATACCCTAATTTATATCACAGTTTATTAACACAGTTGTAGTATGGTTTGTAACCATGTTATGTGTGAACACAAACTGTGTTACAGTCATGACTGGCTGTTGTTATGTTTAAACATGTTCCCAAATATGTTAAAATTATAAACATTAGCAAGAATAGGAGTTTCAAAAAGACTAGATTAGGTTCTGGGGGTGGGTTGGGGAGAATGATAAATAGTTTTTAGAATCTGAAGAATGTAGGGTCTACAAGGGATATTGAAATTAGCCATTTCTCTAATTTTAAAATGGAAAAAAATTAAGTCCAAGGTATCTTTACAGGAATTGTCCAAGGACATACAGTAATTAAATAGTGGAGCTAAGACTGGAATCCAAGCCCCCCCAATCTAATTTGAATTTAGTATTCTTTCTTTCAGTACAGTTTCTAAATCTATATAAGTGACTTTATACTAATAACCTAGAATTTCATTTGAAACTTTGAAATTCTGATACTAGTGAGGCAATTAAAAACTATATCAGTAATAATAGAAGCAAAAGTTACAATAGTTATGACAGTGATGATTATGGATTATTATAACAGCAGTGGGAAACTGATATGGCTAAAGTAACCTTTATGTTAATGAAGCTTACTGGCTGAAACTTCCAAACTTCTGAAGAAAATAATGGTTGACTATGAATGTCCTTAACTTTTCTCCCCATGCTAAAGAATTTAATTTCTGTGGTGGAGTCAGGCATACAAATTAATGAATAATGCTAGTTTTATATATCTATTCATGTTATGGCAGCTTTAAGAATGAATTATATTTTCTGAGTTTATTTCTATTTGTGAGGTTTTTAAGTGTGCTATCAGTATTTTTACTTTGTGGTTTGGTTTATAAAGTTGGGCTATACTAACTTTTTAAACATAGTATGTAATATGCACGTTTGCATGTAATAGTTTTTAATATGCAAAACAATTAGGCAATTCTTTTTCAAAAAAGAATGAAAAAATAATAATCCATGAGTTTCTGCAACCTGTTTTTATGCTTTTGATGCCTTTGCTATTGAATGTTCATACTTTGCCCAGTGTCTGGGTGTGTGATCTTCCTCTAGGCCCCCCGCCCCACCCCTGTATCATTATTTCTGGCTGCTTCATTTCTTTTTAATATCTGCTTATTTTTGCTGAAATCCCCAGAGCAGAAACCCACAAACCAAACAAATACTCACAGAAAACACAGAGCCGATCAAATGTCCTTGGAGACACTCAATTTTTTTTGTTGCTGTTGTTTGCCACCATTTGTCATCCTCTGCTCAGAGAGATCAACAGTTTTTAGCACACAGATCAATATTCTCTTAACCTGGACCTAATCTAAGGAGAGTTTCCCAATGTTTCACCTTGCCCTACTCCTCTGCACTGGAGTTGGCCCTTTTTTTCCCCCAGCAATAATTTTGTCTGTGTAAGACAGCAATTTTTCATCTTTTGGTCAAAACTGGTGACAAAAGAGGGAATAATGGTTCCTGACATATCAAATGATAGATTTGACACATGGCGTGCTGAGCTGGGAGCTTTCACGTGCCAAAGTAGAAAGACAGATAAGCAGCCTAATGGCTCTCCTGACATTGCTGTTGCTTCCCTTCCCCCCACCCCACCCTGTTATACCAAAACAGCCTGTGAGGGTTGGATTTTTTCCCCCCTGAAGAAGTTTGTCTCTGACTCTGGGCAGGAAGCAAGGAAATGCACCATGCTCCAGCCCAAAATAAACGTTTCCCTGTCCTGCAAAATGATCAATCTATGCCCTTTTCCTCCAGCACAGTGAGGGCAGTACAACATGCTGCTTGAGGAAATATTAACAAATATAGCCAGTGAGAGGGAAACAGATGGGACTAAGAAATTAAACCAGCAGATTTCTGGACTGTATTCAAAGAGTACAGTTTTATAATACTGAAACAGAACTGCTCTTTAATTTTTTCAAGCATTGATCGTCAAGAAACACCTCCAGCAAGCCTCCTGGTCCCCCCATTAAAGTCCATTGGAGAGTGGCCCAAAAAGGACCCTTTTAAAAAAGTCACTCTGGTAAAAGAAAATTAAGCCATACAAAAGCCAGTGCCAGTCTGGAGATAGAAGACATGTAAGTTAGTTGAGCTTTGGTATACTGGGATAGACACTGTGGCCTGTGTACCAGAGGGCAGGGCTCCAGGCACAGGATCCTGTTACATCTTTACACACAAAAGCTTCTTTCAGGATCTAAACTAACAAAACAGGAACACTTTTTTATTCCTGTATGGTTTCCTCTAAAGCATGTGTTCACATTTAAAATCCTGACCTATGTGTCATTTGCTTGCATTCAAAGTTATTTGTATTGCTTTGGTATTACAAAGCAGCAGCCAGTCTAGCCTGGTCACCAATTGGATATCAACTTTGGCAAAATTCTATTTCACCCTCCTTAGGAGCTTTTCATAAATGTCTCTCCCTTAATTCCCACATTTTATAGCCAGACAGTTATACTGGCTAGATTTTTTAACCTCTGAAATATGACTACAAATATTTTTACATCACTTCAGGAAAGGAATTTAAAGAAAAAATTCTGAGAAGACCTTGCATCAAACAACTGAACCTGTCGCTGCCATTTAAAGTACCAGTTTGGGATGGTGTGTGTGTGCGCGTCCATGTGTGTGTTTGTGTGTGTGTGTGTGTGTTTTAAACATATCTGCAATGCCCCCCACCATGAAAAACTAGACTTTTTAAATTTAAAATGTCAAAGATTCCTAAGTATATACATGATATACATAAGGGATACATTATGTATACAGATCAAATGCATTTTTCTAGATCCTTCTGACCCAGTTTTCTTTTCTTTAATGAAAAACATTTTCCCTGTAGTACATACTTCGGCACATTCTATGGTATTTTTCACAGTTTCTACATGTTTGACATTTTAGCCAAACCTGTTAGAAGGGGGAAATCAAATTGAAGAATGTGGAACTACAATATTTAGCTTTCAGCATTCAGAACTATAGCAGGAAAAATAAAATGCAAGTCTTTCTAAGCTTATAAAGCTCTAATCTACAAATAATAAAAATAAATTAACACTGAAGAAAATTCACATGATTCAGCTAAAAATTCACTTCCCAACATTATTGTAAATGAACATTTATTTAAAGATGTTCATAGAAGGGCTGGGAGAGGAAGAGGAAGGGAATAAGGATGTTAAGGAGAACAAGAAGCAAGCAGGAATAAAAGAAATATATTAATAATGAAATTTTCTTTGTGGAAAGAGCATTTCATAGTACTAAAAGCATACAAAATAAGCCAAAGTTTTCCTTAACTAGACCTCATTTAAAAATATGAGCTTTCAATAGCTTGATCTATTTTATCATTTCTTTGTGAATCTGGTTTCTCATACAATTTGAATTCATGTTTCCTGTTAAAAAAAACTGAACTTTTTTAATGATGGTCATGGAGTAAAGACCATCTCTTTGTCTAAGCAGTCCTAGGTGAGTAATTATGATTAGTCCTTTGACATTTTCTTTTCAACATCATTTTCAAGTGTAGGATTTTTACTGGGCAGCATATTTTTGTTTGTGTGTTTGTTTGTTCTTTGTGCCCAGAGGTCATAGAACAATGTGGAATATTTTAAGAAAGGCAAAAACTCAACAATAAAATTAGTAATTTTCTGAAAAGTGAACTTGTTCTCACTTGGACTTGACTTTGTTTCTCATACATAAGTAGAACTTCTTCCTAAGTTAAAGAAACTGAAATTTAATGTAAAACAGAGATATGTCTTCCTCACTGAGTTTTTAATTTACAGAATTAGATTCCATTACTCAAAAAATTAAACAATAAGCTTTTGGGGGAAAAACTGTTTAGGCTATTATTTTGCCTTCAAAGACCTCTGTGATCTGTCTTCTTCACTAAAGTATCATAGTTGACTTCAATAGTCCTATTCATTGGAGAATGTAAAGAGTTAAGATGATGTTTCTTGTAGAATTAATCAGATTCATATTAGCAGTAGTAAATGTCATGTTGGCACCTTTTCTTTCTCACACATTACAGTTTTGAGTCTTTGCTATGAGGAAATAATGAAGTAAAGATATGCAGTGCCATATACCATGCATTTTTTTGTCATTCTGCATACGAAATGAATTGTATCTGCTACTAAGGGGGTCATGAGGGCAGCAAGTTAAGAAGACTGCTTAAAGAAATGACATGTCAAAGGAAACAAAAACTTATTTTTTAATACTTTCCAGCAGGATTGCTTTTTGGAAATGAAATGGCTCTGTGGCAAGTACCATTACTTTTTATTGCTGGTAAAGCTAACCCTAGTGACCGAAAGACATTGACGTTCCTACTGCATAACAAGGAAGATAGATGGAAATGGTCTCTATGTGTTCCCCAACTCCTACTCCAGTGGTATGGTGACATGAAGACATGAAGGGAAGGAAGACTTATTAGAAAGAACACACAGAAGACCTGCCCAAAGTCAACCTAAATAAGTTGTGCATCATTCTAAAACAGTTATTGTAAGATCACTCTTTTTTAAGATCACTCTTTCAATATAAAATATCTATCTATCTATCTATCTATCTATCCACACACACACACACACACACACACACACACACACATTAAGACTCCAAAGTATGGACAACACAAAACATAAAGGATTCTGGAAAGATTTTTATGAAATAATGCCAAGCAAAGACAAGAAAAAAAAGCAGAACTAACAGAAGAGAGTTCATATTAACTATGAACATATAAAAGGAAAAATAAATGAGAAATAAGGAGAAAGAATTGTGACAGAGACTTACTAGTATCTGAAAAGTTATGACATTTTATATACTAAAATTAATTAATTTAAATGTATTCACTAAACAAGTTGAATTGTTTTGATGTTCCATATTAAATGTATAACACATTGTTTAAAAATTTAATTGCCTACATTTAAAGAGACATTGGCAAAAATGATATTCACTTTCTTATATGCAAGGGCAGGCTACCTATTGCATTCATGCCAATAAGCAGCATCTGAGACACTAAATTGATGGTACTCCAGCAGGTCTCACAATAGGTACTTATTCTTTATCTTTCTTTTCTTCTACTGTGGGACTGGTCATCCTTTGGTATTTCCTTCTTAAAATGTCTACGGCATTGCCCAAGCTATTGCGAATAGTATGGGCTAAGAGGGGATGCTCACTCTTAGGTGGATTGATAGTAATTTTCCTTTTACAGTCTCACTAATATCATATTTATCATGAAACATAGTTTCTTTTCACCTCCGTGAAAAACTATCTTCACTGAGACTATTTGGTGCACTATCCAGAAGAAAAAAATGAACTGATATATGAAAATCACTGAAGTGAGAATTCCTCAAAGTCTCTAGCTGGGGATAGGGACACAATCAAGGTGCAAACTCTTACACATGTTGGCTGCTTCCAAGAGTCTTTCTTTCTCTACAGAGATGTGAAAAACTCTGGAACTTTTAATGTTTTCCCTCTGGAAGCTGGAAGCCAAAAGATCAGAATCTCTCTCCTCCCACTCTCTCACTAACCAGACATCTCATAAGTCGAGAGGTATTGACTGATCCATCTCTAACAATAGGAATTGTGCTATGCAAATAGGCTTTGAGGATTGCAAACAAAAATGCAGTCCTAATAATCAGATATGTTGAAAGGAAATAGGCTTCTTTTTAGGAGGTAACAACTTTTCCCTTACTGAAAGTTTTCTTTTGTAAATATAACAGATATCAATTGGATAATGCTAAAGAAATTTTGGTACATACAAGGTAATATTAGTATGCCATAAGAAGCAATGAATATGATGAATACAGAGAATCATGGGAGGACTTATATGAACTGATACAAAGTAAGTAGAACAGGAAAATGATATACACAATGACTGACTACAACAACTGAATGAACAACAACAAAACAATCAAAACTGAGTGCTTTGGATTTGGACTCAAAGAATGTATATAAAAAGGTATTTCTGCACATATAAATGTACTTCATTCCAGAGTAAAATAACAATCTGTGAAATGTTGCATATGTCAGACTTTTTAAATATTTAATTTATTTATTTTCAGTTTTCAACATTCATCCCCATAAGTTTTAAATTTTCTCCCCACCCCCACCTCCCTCCCCAAGATGACTTGCAATCCAACATGTGCTCTATGCTTACATTCCTATTAAACACATTTTCACATTAGTCATATTGCATAGAAGAATTATAACAAATGGGAGAAACCATGAGAAAGAAAACAAAACGAAAGAGAAAAGAGTCTCCTTTACTCTGCATTCTGACTCCACAATTCTTTTTGTGGATTTGGATGGCATTTTCCATCATGAGTCCTTTGGAAAAGTTTTTGGTTCTTGAATTGCCAAGAAGCGCTAAATCTATCAAAATCAGTCCTTGTATGTGTGGCTGTTACTGTGTACAATGTTCTGGTTCTGCTCACTTCACTCAGCATCAGTTCATATGAGTCTTTTGGATTTTCCCAAAGTCCACCTTCTCATCATTTCTTATATCACAATAGTATTCCATTACATTCATATATCACAACTTGTTCAGCCATTCCCCAATTGATGGGCATCCCCTCAATTTCCAGTTCTGGGCCACTACAAAAAGAGCTACTATAAATATTTTTGTACATGTGGGACCTTTTCCCATTTTTACGATCTCTTTTAGCTTGTATGTGTTTGTCCTTCATTTTTGAAGAGAACCATGACATCAGAAAAATGATGACATGACTCACAGTTGACTTTTATTTGAGTGAGGGAGGGCTCAAGGAATTGCAAGGAATACAACCCTAGAAGTGCTATTTCTAGGTCAAAAAGTATGCACACTGTTATAGGCCTTTGGGCTTCGTTTCAAATTGCTCTCCAGAATGGCTGGATCAGCTCACAGCTCCACCAACAACAAATTAATGTTCCAGCTTTGCCACATCTTCTCCAGAATTTATCACTTTACTGTTTTGTCATATCAGCCAATCTGGTAGGTGTAATGTGGTACCTCAGAATTGTTTTGATTTGCATCTCTCTAGTCAATAGTGATTTATAGCATTTTTTCATATGACTATAGATATCTTTAATTTCTTCCTCTGAAAACTGCCTGTTCATATCCTTTGACCATTTATCAATCGGGGAATAACTTATATTCTTGTAAATTTGACTCAGTTCTCTATAGATTTTAGAAATGAGGCATTGGGAAAGCTAGGTGGTGCAGTGAGTAGAGCACCGGCCCTGGAGTCAGGAGGACCTGAGTTCAAATCCAGCCTCAGACACTTGACACATGTACTAACTGTGTGACTTTGGGCAAGTCACTTAACCCCAATTGCCCTGCCCCCCCCCAAAAAAAACAGAAAAACCCAAAGAAACAAACAGAAATGAGAGCTTTATCAGAGACATTAGTTGTAAAAATTCTTTCCAAGTTTTCTGCTTCCCTCCTAATATTGGTTGCATTGGCTTTGTTTTGTAAAAGGTTTTCAATTTAATGTAATCAAAATTATCCATTTTGCATTTCATAATGTTGTCTATCTCTTGTTTGGTCATAAATTCCTCCATTCCCCCCAAAACTGACAAATAAACTACTCCCCTAATTTGTTTATAGTATCAGCCTTTATACCTACATTGTGTACCCATTTGGACTTTATTCTGGTATACGGTGTCAGATGTTGGTCTATGCCCACTTTCTGCCATACTGTTTTCCCAGAAGTTTTTATTCAGTGAGCTCTCATCCTAGAAGCTTGGGTCTTTGGGTTTATCAAAGAGTAGATTGCTATAATCATTGACTACTGTGTCTTGTGTATCTAACCTATTCCACCAACCTACTCTTCTATTTCTTAGCCAGTACCAAGTGGTTTTGATGATAGCTGTTTTATAATACAATTTAAGGTCTGGTATGGCTAGACTGCCTTCCCTAGCATTTCTTTTCATTTATTCCCTTAATATAATGTCAGACCTTATAAGTTTGTTAACTACTATTTCTGAACTAATTTTTTTTCTTCAATCTTATTTTTATTATAAGGGATGGCTCTCTGAGGGGGGAAAGGGCTATACTTCAGGAAATATAGGTGATATATAAACAAAAGATATCAACAAAATTTATTCAAACAGATTCTATGATTACTTATCTCATTATCAAATTGTCAGAGGCATAGAAACCATTCCCATAAACCTTGCAATACAGGAAATCCTAAAAAGAAAGAGTGATCACTAGAGACCCAAATGACAATACCCAGAACAGATGGTGTATCACCTTGTTAGCTAATAAGTACAATGGTACTTTTGAGCACTGAATCTATGTCGACATAAAAGAATCCACTTAAAAATCATCATTAATCATTTACATTCACTGGTAAATTGTCACACTCATCTTAGCACAGTGCATGGCACATAGTAAATGCTTAATCCTTATTTATTGACTTGACTTGACAGTTAGCCTTATGGCAAAGATCCAAGTTTTTCTCAATAGTTCAAATGCCTTATATAATTGCAATCTTGCTGCATTTAACTTAAATAATGAAACTCAGGAATTTAGAAATTATCACCTTCCTTAGATCATTCTTGATTATACTATGTACTATATTTCATTTTCATTGCTAAAAAGCATAGACAGACTCATCTGTCTAGCTATATTACTGTGACCCTGTGCTGCCCATAAGTACAATATTCTATTTTAGCAGATAGACATCAGAGTGATCCTGAAAGTATCAATACAGACTTGGAAACTGACCTTAACAGGGAGAAGAATTACCTTTTGCCTGTTTGCAAGTACTGATAAAGCTTTTGAATCACTCTTTCTTCCCAATGACTGGTCTTAATTCAATATTTCTCATGGACTTTGAGCTTAAAACACATGCATCAGCCCTACATACATGTGTAAACTTCCCAGTTAGTTTATTTTCTTCCTTATGAGCATAGTTGTCCTGCCTGCAGATGGCAGGCTCACATGTCAATAGAATTTCAGAGAAAGAAACATCTAAGGGATTTAGTAGAGATGGAAAATTTAGGTGATTCCCCTATAAGCATGACCAATGTGATACTTTTATCTTATCAAGTTTTATTGGGTGTATTTCTATGTTTGGTACAGCATGAATATGAAAATCTAAATGTACTTTTTTTTAGATTTGATTATATTAAAATAGAGAATTTGGTTTCTACTTTCTTTTGAAGGATATGATCAGCTTAGAGGGATTGTATGTATTTAACAACATCTTAGTTTGGAATTCTCTAATGTGAAATTTGTATTAATTTGGATATTGCCTTCAGTAATTGAAGCTTTGCTTAGTAATTCCCCCTTTTGCCATAGATAGTGCAAAATTAAAGGAATAAACAAGATTGCAAAGGAAAGGATAAATAAAGATAAAGAGAGGGAGAAAAGGGGCTGAGAGCATTCAAGACAAGCAGTCTCCATATTCTAGTAGCAGTCAAAGTAGTCAAAGATACCTGCTGTGGGTAGCATGAAATGGTAAAATTGTGGGCTTGAGAAGAGAGAAGAAGACTTGAAACAGCCAATATGGAGAGAACAAGAGTGCATCAATCACAGGTGAATTAATGATTTCTTGTGGCTAAGTTTAGCTAATGTATATTTTCATTAGACCAAGTTTGGATGGTTTTGTACAGTAGCATTAAGCATCTTATGGATAGGAGTGGAGTGTACCAACAGGGGTGACCTAAGGTTGAGGAATACTGAGATGCAAATAGCAGACAAATAAGGGAAAAAGAATTCAAGGGTGAAAGATAGTGCCTTGCACAACTTGACTATCTTTAGGAATTGCAGAGGAAGGAAAATGAGACCAGAACTCAAGTGATAAAATTAGAACAATGGAAGGGGGTGAGAAACCCAAAGTCATGAGCGTAATGAAGATCAGATTCAAAAGTAGCAAGGCAGTAGCAGAAATGGAAGGACTGGATAATGTGCCCAGGGACAGGAAATTCAAAGTTTAAAGCTTTGGAAGTTGAAGAGTTTCTATGGCAGTCATCCATTAACATTATATCACCAACAGCAAAACAAAAAACCAAAACAAAACAAACAAAAAATGGTGGCAGTGGCACCTTATCTTTTCCTTGCTCCTTCTTTTCTTTTTTTTTCATCTTTTGTCCTAAATGTAGTTTAAAATACAAATGAACCCTTTCATCCTCAGTCTCTTTCATATGCCTCAGGTTAGTCTGGGTTTTCTTTAGGCTTTTTGACCCACTGGCAATATTTTTTTAAAATCTTTAATTAAAAACATCATTGTGAACTTAATGCTTTGAAAAATGAATCTTTTCACATATAAAGAACAGGAAAGAAAAAAGGGGATTGTGTAGAAAATCATAAATGTTCATTACATTGAACTTCATTTAATTATTAGATTCAGCATACCAATTTCAAAAATTTCCCATTTGTCAGTATTTGCCTGTGAACCTTTTGCTATTCTGTTCTGTATATTTTAAAGTGACTCATCAATACTTTTACCTTCTTTGCTTTTCATTTTTTGTATAGCTATCACCAACTACACTGTCTCCCAGATTCTCTCCACCCCCCCACATAAATTGTTAAAAACCCCTTGTAACAACTAGGTATAGTCAAGCTAAATAAATCCAAATATTGGCGATGCCCAGAAATCCATTATTTCATCTGAATTTTCATTTCATTGTCTCTCTCCCAAGGAGCATGCTTCATCATATCCTTTATATTTGTGGTTGTTCATTAAAATAATCAGAGCTCTTAAGTTTTTTTTAATTGCTTTTCTTTACAATCTTGAAGTCATTATGTAACATGTTCTCCTGATTGCACTCACTTTACTTTTTAGCAATTCATAAATGTCTTTCCAGGTTTCTTATTTTTTGTGGTGCAATAATAACCAATATATTTATGTACCTTAATTTGGTCAGCCCTTGCCCAAATGATAGTCTTCCCATCTCCATGTTGGTGTCTGTTTTTTTAGCTATTTTCTATCAATTTTTTCTATCTGTTTCTTTGATCTTTTAGGAGTATGAGTAGGCCTTGTAGTACTATAGATAAATCAAAGTTATGTACACTTTAGTGACTTTTTGGGCACAACTCCAAAATTGTATTCGAGAGTGACTGGGCCAAGTAACAGCTCCACCAATAGTTTGTTAGGTGTTCCTGGTCTTCCATACCTCTTCTAGAAATTGTCATTTTCCTCTTTTTTCATATTTGTCAATCTAATAGTTGTAAGATGAAACATCAGAATTGTTGTAATTTGAATATTATCTCAAGCCATTGTTCAGTTTCCTTTTGTTCTTTTGACACCAACCTATTCATATCCTTTGATCATTTATCTATTAGGAAATGACTCTTTTTAAAAATATATTTCAATGAGTTCTTTATATAACTTTTTAAACAGATTTTTTCTTTTAGAGAAACATGTAATTATTTTTCCCTGTTATCTACTTCCCTCCAATTTTAATATATTCATTTCATTTTTGTTAAGTATCAGTATATTTTTTCCTAAATTGCTTAAATCTATTTTCATAAAGTCTAGGATGTTCGCACGGGTGTAAAACTGTCTACCATGGTAAAAATGATAGTCGCTTTCTTCCATCACTTCTATTTAACCAACCAGTTCCTTTTTGCTGTCAGGACCAAAGTAGTTTCCATTGCCACAGTTCTCTTTATCTCTAAGGAAGTAGAGGTGTTCTGAGAGATGAGATTGTCAGTAAAGAAGTCAAGAATTTACTAGATTGTCTGCACTAATCATTCATTTGCTTTACCTTGCTAAGCAGTTTGTAATATATTCCAGGCCTGGCAAAACTTTTGTTCCATTTTCTTTTATTCCCACTATTTACCTCATTAGCATTGGCCAGATTGCAAAAAGTCTGGGCTGGCTAATAAATTTCTGTGATATAATTTTCCATTCCTTTAATTCAGCACAGCATTGAAAAAATGTAACCGAACTTGTGCCTTCTAGTATCTAGATAAATCTCATTGGTTTCCATCTTGCTTACCTCTCTACCACTGAGAAGGGAGAATGAATCAGCTTTCCTAAAGCTGATACTTTCATTTTGATTTAGTGCCCTAAGTTCTTTAGTAACCTTTACATAATTTTGGCTAATATTTATACAGCTCTCAGTTTGTGGCAAGCAGTTTACAACTATCTCATTGGATCCTCACAATAACCTGGGAGATAGGTGCTACCACCATTCTCATTTTTAAGGTGACAAAACTGATGCAAACAGAGATTAAATGGGCTGCCAACAGTCACACAGCTAGTAAGTGTTGGAAGCTAGATTTGAATTCATTTCTTCCTGACTCTAGGACCAATGCTTTAAAATCCACCATACCACCTAGTTTTCTCCTTACCTGCTTGTAGGCCCTTACAGACCTCATATTTACTAAAGGGAAAATGTTGTGCAACAAAAACAAATATTTGCTTAGTGAACAGGGGGGAAACATTAGCCCCTACAGCTAAACCAAATTGACATAAGCAATATGTTTCAACTTGAAAATAAAATTATTAAATGGAACCTCTTGTTTAAAGTAAGCAGAACAAATAAACCTCTTACATATTTTGGGCTGATGAAATATCAAACCAACTATTAATTGATTGTGATGTACTGACATCAACTAATCTGGAATAACTCATGATGTGGCAAGAATCAGCTTCAGGATCTAATAAAACCCATATTCCATCTTGGAAGGTAGTAGGGAGTTTCTGAACATATTTGTTTATTTTTCACAATGCTGGTTTTTTCTTTCCCCTAACTTTGTGTATAAATATGCAGGAAATCAGTTCCAGAAGGTAAGTCATATATACTTTGCAACTAACCAGTGAGATTTCTGTAAGAGCCTGGTTTTACTCTATTTTTCATTTGACTGGATCTACAATTAATTAGGTTAAATCAGTCCATCAGCTATGAAGAAATTTTCTACAAATCCATAGTCTATACCTGTGCTCAAGCAAAAAGAAGTACATATAAATTGAAGTTAAATACAACAAATAGGTAAAGATCAATAGTTTACAATGCATGTTATGATGTGGCTTAGTTTCTGACAAGATATTAAACAAAGATCTTTTAGGCTTAGGAATAAGGAAGAAAAAAATTCTGTTTGATATAAAGACACACAGATTTGCCTATTGTCTCTTTGTAAATTTTTAATCTGTAATGTTAATTTGCCTCCAGCAAATCATGTTGATAAGGATATCTTCCAAACCAAACTATTCTAGTGGGATCCTAATGAATCTTTGTCATAATAACACATTAAAAAACCTAACAACAACCAAAAATCTTTTACTTGAGAAAATTCAGACGGTCATAAAAGCAATAAAAATTCCCAACACATTTTAAATAAAAAGCCCTCTGGAAAAAATGGGGAAATTAAATAAAAACTGACCAACTGAAAACTTCTGCCTAGCTAAAAATTATGTGCAGGAGGGAAAAGAAGCAGACGCAGCTAACAAAGCCAAATTAATAGACACTATTAACAAAACTGATCCATATGTCCACATTCAAAAAATTTTACATACCTTTCCAATTAGAAAAATGAAATAATTTCTTTAATCAAATAAAAGTCAGAAGAACTACAATTTCCATTATTTTATGATAAGCAAAAAGTTTCCAAAACCTGTTAATCTGTATTCCTTTTTCCAGATGTAGCCGTTAATACACAACTGTAGGACACTGCCTGCTTTTAATGAATGTGAATATTGCTCATCTTTGTTGAGCTCTGTCATTTTGCAGCATTTTGCTGGTAATAATAATTTTAAAAATTATTTTTATGAAATTGTTGATTTACATTTGTTCTGTCTTTATTTTTAATCAAAACAATCAACACAGACATCCTTTTGAGAGGCAATGGGGAGGGAGTATTGGATTTGGCATAGGAAACTTGGGTTTAAATCTTGTCTTAGACTCTGCAAATGTACACGATATAGCACCACCATCCTTCCAGTTCCTACTCAATGTGATCTTCAGCAATTCAATTTTGCATCTAGTCAGTTGCAAAATCATGTCTATACCTCCACAACATCTCATATCACTCCCCATTCCCTACACAACCACCACCTTAGTTCCACGACCTCATCACTTCTCACTTGGACTTTTTGAATATACTCCTAAAGGGTCTTCTTTGTCATAAGACTCTTCCCAACCAAATTAATCATCAAATTAACTGCCAAAGTGATCTTCCTAACATGCACACCTGACCTCATTTCGTATTAGCCACCCTCCCCCCACCAGTTGCCTATTCCTTCCAGCATGTGTATACTCTTCTGTTTGTCATTTAAGACCCTTTATAATCTACCTTTATATCATTATTACATATCATCTCGCTTCATGCACCTTACAATCTGACCTTTCTTATGCCTATTCATATGTAAGGAACATCTCCCATCTTCTTACATTTCCATACACTGTCTCTCTTATCTGTAATCCACTCCATCCTCACCTTTCCATTTATGAGAGTCTTGTTTAAGTCCTAACTTAATTTCTACCTTCTACATGAAGTCTCTTTGAAATCCCGTACCTGTTATCACCAACACCGCCCTTCCACAAATTTATAGTGGGACAAGCAATAATTTGGATTTTTATTTTGTGACAGCACTGGCCAAACTCGTATGATTCTACTGACAGTAGGCTGGTTCAGAACATTTGAGCTTGACTAGATGAAATTGAAAAGAGTTATTTCCGTACCTACAGTTAGTTCCCTGTAATCTGAATGCCAGATTTCACACCATACACATAGATTTCATTGCTCTTTTTTGTTGTGTTTTTAATTCCAAGGCTCTTAAGAGTGATGTTACTCTAAGGAATGTGCAAAAGTCACAGCTTTTAAAGAGCTCACTTCAATGATTGCTCGAGATATTGCAACAGCTGTTAATGTTGGGAAGTCATGCATTTCAACAGTCATTCAAGCCAACATTTCAATAATCATTTGAGCCTGTATTTCAAATCATTTGAGCCCTCAATGAAACAGAATCAGTTAAACTAAAGTGCTGTTAAAAATGAACAACACAATAACAACAACAAGAACTAACAAATAATTACTGCAAAAAAAGTCAGAAAAAAGCAAATATCTTCAGAGAGTACTGACAGCTAGAGAGGCAGCTATTGACTGCTTTACAATGTGGTGTGGATTTCTTGGATGTGGAAGAACAGCAAGATTAGTAAAAACAATACAGTTGATAATTGTTGCTATGTTAGGGGCAAGACAATCTCAAGACTTAAGTGCTAGAGAGGGGAAAGGGGAAAGAGGTTATTTTTACTGATGAAATTAATTTTGAATTCAATATTTTAGCAAAGTTGTCAGTAGTCTAGGTGGGCTTGTAAGATCTTGGCAGATAATAAAATATCCATTCAAAAATGTTTTAAGTTTTTTTTTATTTTTTCAAAGTGCCTGGAAGTCTTGTTGCCATTTAGCAAATGACGAACTCTGCTAAATTTATTGACAGAGAAGCAGGGTTGTTCCCGATTTACAGAAATTCCCAAATGAAGATAGAACACTGCAACATGACATATGCAACAGAGAAGGTCTTGTACTATTTACAAAAGGATAAGAATTTTATCCAATAAATTGAGATAAACATGCTTCTCTGACATGGGAAATGGCCTGATTGGAATTCTATCAAAAACCAATGGACTATAATCAAAGCTGGAGTTGAAAAATGGATGGTTTTTCAAAGGTACACCTAATATCCAATATAATGAAAGTGCTGTTTCAAGATTAAGAATCCAAGAATGTGAGTGGAAGTTTTGTGAATTTGTTGCTAAAATAATATAAAACAAAGAATACTGAAAGCTTATTTTACTTTGGACCAATTAATTTACACACTGCTGTACCTATTTTGCATCTTCCATATATGCCCTTATATGTACATTTAGATAGAATGTAGGCTCCTTGAAGGAAGATTGCAGCTGTTTCACTTTTGTCTTTGTATCCCTTGTGCCTGGCATAATACCATTCGCATGGTAAGGGGTTATTAATTATAGGCAAGTCATTTATCCTCCCTGATAACTCCATTTTCTCATAGTGACATTTGAAGAGTTGTTTTGAGGTAAACATTTTCCAAACCTTAAAGTGATTATATATGTGTATACATACATACATAAACACATGCATGCATTTATCAAATTATACCACCTGCAATGATTCTGACACAGAACACTGCAATTCAGACAGACATAAAGTAACAGGATCTTGTAAGTTACAGAATTACTGAGTTTCAAAGTTGGAAAGGAATTTAGCGACTATTTAGTCTCATTTCAATCTGGAAAGAAACCTCTTTTACACATCACCCAATACATCATCATCAGGACTTTGCTTGGTGGCCTCAAGATGAGAGAGAACCTGCTATTTTCCAAGCCATTCAACTTTTTGGGTAGCTCCATTTAGTAGTAAATATTCTCTATTTCCAATCTTAATTCACCTATCTACAACTTCTACACCTTGCTTCTAGTTCTAACAGGGAAGAAATATTAAGCAGTGTTTTGAAAGAGATAATGAAGTTTGGGATACATAACTAATGAATAGCATAGTCAATGGGAGAACTTGGCTGCACAAACCGTAAGTTGCCTAGTATTCAGGAAACTAAGGAATCTGAAGTGTGGTACAAACACTGATTCATAGAAGCATACAGATAGAGTTGTAAGGAACCTAGCAACCATCTAAGCCATCTTGCTTTCTTTTACACATGAAAAATCTTTATATAACTTTTCTAAATTTACACAGGTATCAAGCCTCAAAGCCATGATCTAAACCTGGTCTTCTTACTCAATCCTTCATTCTTTCCACAGTTTTATGCTATTGTGCTCTGTCTTCTGGTGAAAGGTTTCCTAGAACAGTAGGGAAATGGGAAAGAGTTGGAATAAGTATTATAGATAGCAGAAAACTAGGAGAACTCAGAGCATGGAAATTGAAAGGACACAAACCTTTGGCCCATTTCTTTGTGCTATTCTTGCTCTTGTCTTAGAAACTGACATGGTGTACAGCTGCATACACCACATCAAATGAGATAAATATGTAGAGCACTTTGTTAATTGTAAAGGACTTGATAAATGAGTTATTATTATTACACTTATCATTATGACCACTATTATTATTGCTATTATTATTTTAGATATTCTGGGATTACCACTTTGTTTCCTTTCTTTTTGTTTCTTTGGACATCTGTTCCTTTCTTTTCCCTTTATCACCTGAATGACTTGGGAAATTAAAATGTCTCTCTGCCAAGCAATGTGCACAATGTTTGGTGGGACAAGTAACTGGTAAACTATGAAGAAGTCAGAAGGAAAAAAATTTCCTATAAGAAAAGAGTGTAGTAAAAAGGCAAGAAGTGAAGGGTTCTGTAGACTTTTGCCCTCATCATAGAAACAGGTGAGAAGTTATTTTATTTTAACCCACCACTAAAGTTTTAACATATATAGGCATATATACACATATATCTATATCTATATGCCCTCAGGGTCCAGCCCTGTGTCTTGTATAATAATTACAGATTCTGTACTCTATGGTTTTCTCATTTGTAAAATGAGGGAGTTAGACTAGATGGTGTCTGAAGTTGCTTCAAACTCTGGATTCATGACTTAAGTTAAACATTATCCAGGTCTGTGTGCTTCCCTTCTTCTAAGTTTTTAGAATAGCTATTTCTTCTAGATAAGCTCCATGAAATTAAGGACCAAGTCTTATCTAAAGTTTGTACATTTTCCAGTGCCTAGCACAATATTCTGAAGGTAGTAGATACTTAATGGGTGACTGAATGAATAAATGAAAGAAGGAAGGAGCAGAACAAGGAGGCTGAGAATGTTGAAGACAAGTTTTGCATACTTTCCAGTTTTATCTAGAGCCAACCTTAATCTCCCCTGTGCCAGGGCATTTAAGCCAATATGTACTCAGGAATTAGCAGTTTGCAGCTTCCTTCACCTGGGAATAAAAATGACTTCCAATATCTTGTTTGGATTTTAGTTTTCTTTAAGTCAGTGTATTCCTCAGTGACATCATTGTATGAGGAGGTAGGTGTCCACATCCTGTAGTTTCTGAATCACATTCATGTAAATCAACTTACATTGAGAAATGAAGTTTCTGTAAAAAATCAGCTAAGACCAGAGATTTTTTAATGATAGCAACAAAAGGGACTTCTTTTTACCTTTTAGAATAGAAATCAACATTTTGTTTTAAAAAAAGAGAGAGAATACAAATCTTGAGTAATTTAATGCTTCTTTGAACCCTTGTAGTCAAAGGCCCATTGGTAAATGTTTACATATACCAGCTTTATAGGGGAAAGTTAATTGAAAAATTAATCTTCCAATTTCAGTTCCCAGATACATTAAAACAGTAATTTCATTTAGTAAGATAATTTTTTTAAAAAAAACTTAATAGGAAAAATTTCAAGAACAGTGAGCAAACCTTTTTTTTATAGAAATAATTTGCATACCACTTCTCTAAGTATTCCACAAATGCCCAATTCCATCTGTTTATATCTATCTCTCTATCTATCTATCTATCTCTGTCTCTGTTTCTCTTTATTTCCAAAGTAACAAGTTGAAATCTTTATGTCAACAATTGTAAAAATCATTTTTAAGGTAGTGAAAATTTCACCTGATATAAGCATACTTGAGGGAATAAAATTATTTCTGAGAAACCATTTAAGTGATTATATCTACCTGGATAAATGATTTAATTGGAAAACAGGAGATAGGTAGGTTTTCTAAGTAACAGGAAAATGTGTCCTTAATAAATCTGGTTGGTATTGAGGAAAAATACAAAAAACAACCATCATAACAATGACGTTACCTAGAACAGAGAAGGTTTTAACATAGAGTAGATCATTTAGTCATGGAAGGCATTTTGAAGGAAAGAAAAGTGAGCAAGTACTTTCAGTTAATAAGTAGAAATAGAGAGGTGCAAGAAAAAGAAAGAAGACAGAGAACAAAAGATTTCAAGTATCCTATTTTTTAAGCATGAGTGTGATGAATAAAATAATGATCTAGGACAATTAGTAAACAAAGGAATTAGTAGATTAGATGACAGTATTACAATTAGTTGAATATTAACTGCTCAATGGTACTCTTTCATTTTGTCTTTGTATCTCCATCATACCACATAGTGCTTACAAACAGCAGGTACTTAATAAATGCTTGTTGGATTGGATTAATGTTGTAGCAGTGTGCAGTGTGGATTGCCACTTGGATTTTGTTCTTATTATATAGAAATGCTGTTGATATTTCTAAGTTTCCTTTGCAACCTGCATATTTATTGAAGCTATGATTTTTCATTTAATTTCTTTGATGATAAACTAAGATTTTCTAAGTAAATAATTATGTTTTATTTCATAAGTAAATAAGTATCATTTTATCTCTTCATACCTTAAATTTATTCATTTGCTGCTATTATTAACATTTTTAGAACTACATCAAATAATAGTGGTGAGAATGTTCATCCTTGCTTTATTCTTGTATTCATTCAGAAAGATAGTGTATCAGTGTATCCCCATTGTATATGATACTTGTTTTTAGTTTTAAATAGACACCTTTTATAACCTAAAAAAAGTTCATTCTACTTCAAGACTTTGTAGAGATATTATCACAAATGCACCTGTTGTTTGTTGAAAGATTTTCTACATCTAATGAGATAATCACATGTTATTTGGATGTTTTTGTTTTTAATGTGATTAATTGCACTGGTGGTTTCTCTAATGTTCAGCCATCCTAACATCCCTGCTATAAATCCAACTTGGTCAAAATAAAGAATTTTTCTTTTTTACTGTTGTCTGTCTGACAAGAATCTGTATGCATTTTAAAAAATGTTATTAATTATGCTTTTCCTTAGTTGTCTTATCCTTCCTTAATTGAGATATTGGAATTTTCGCATAAAAAGAATCATTAAAGGAATAATAAAAGGTCTCATAAAAGGAGTCTGGTTTCTTTATCAAAATTTGAGAATAATTGATGTGGTATAGGCATAACATGTTCTTTAAAAGTTTGATGTGGAGCCAAGACGAAGGCTGGAAAGCAGAGATGGAGCCAGGATGGCGGCTGGAAAACAGGGACTAGAGAGCTCCCTGCCAAGTTGCTCCAAAAACCTATAAAAATGGCTCTGAACCAATTCTAGAACTGCAGAACCTACAAAATAGCAGAGGGAAGCAGGGATCAAGCCCAGGACAGCCTGGACAGTTGCTGGGTGAGGTGTATCGTGCACAGAGCTGGGAGCGGAGCAGAGCCCAGCTCAGGCCGTGTGGACCAACCAGACCAGGAGCCGGGTGGCCCTAGCCCTGAATCAGTGAGCTGTGGCAGTTGCCAGACTTCTTAACCCACAAACAACAAAGACAACAGAGAAGAACTGCAGAACCCACAAAATAGTGGAGGGAAGCAAAGCTCTAGCCCAGTTCAGCCTGGATGGTCTCTGGGTATGGTCTATCCTGCATGGAGATGGAAGCGGAGTGGAGCAGAGCAGAGCCCAGCATGGGCAGCGCGGACCAACCAGATCAGGAGCTGGGTGGACCGGGCCCTAGCACCCTGAATCAGTGAGCTGCAGTAGTTACTAGACTTCTCAACCCACAAGCACCAAAGAAAACAGAGAAGGTTAGTGGGAAAAGCTGCTGGGGACAGGGTGCTAGAGTTCATGGTTCAGCCACCATCCTGGCGGCATGGGAGGTGGGGCAGCTACAGAACTAGAGCTACAGTTGCTTCAGGCTCCAGACCCATGTGGTGGGAGAAATTAAGTGGCAGATCAAAGCAGGAATGCAGAACCTGCTGAATATCTGAGTCCAGTCCGGGTTGGCGGTTCTTGGGGAAGGAGGAGTGCTGGTGGGGCAGAGCTTGCCTTAATAATTCCAAAAACAACAGCGCATCCCTGCAAGCTTGGAACAAAGTACTCTTTACTCTACAAGCAGTCATACCCCACTGAAAAGCTCAAGGGTCAAGTAAGTTGGCTGGGAACATGGCCAGGAAGTGAAAATGCACCCAGATTTAGTCTCAGACTTTGGAATCTTTCTTTGGTGACAAAGAAGACCAAAACATACAGCCAGAAGAAGTCAACAAAGTCAAAGAGCCTACATCAAAAGCCTCCGAGACAAACATGAACTGGTTTCAGGCAATGGAAGAGCTCAAAAAGGAGTTGGAAAAGCAAGTTAGAGAAGTAGAGGAAAAATTGGGACGAGAAATGAGAGTGATGCGAGAAAACCATGAAAAACAAGTCAATGACTTGCTAAAGGAGACCCAAAAAAATACTGAAGAAAATAACAACTTAAAAAATAGACTAACTGAAATGGCAACAGAACTCCAAAAAGACAATGAGGAGAAGAATGCCTTGAAAAGCAGAATTAGACAAATGGAAAAGGAGGTCCAAAAGACCACTGAAGAAAATACTACTTTAAAAATTAGATTGGAGCAAGTGGAAGCTAGTGACTTGATGAGAAATCAAGATATTATAAAACAAAACCAAAGGAATGAAAAAGTGGAAGGTGATGTGAAATATCCCATTGGAAAAACCACTGACCTGAAAAATAGATCCAGGAGAGATAATTTAAAAATTATTGGACTACCTGAAAGCCATGATCAAAAAAAGAGCCTAGATATCATCTTTCAAGATATTATCAAGGAGAACTGCCCTGATATTCTAGAGCCACAGGGCAAAATAGAAATGGAAAGAATCCACAGATCGCCTCCTCAAATAGATCCCCAAAAGAAATCTCCTATGAATATTGTCACCAAATTCCAGAGCTCCCAGATCAAGGAGAAAATACTGCAATCAGCCAGAAAGAAAAAGTTTGAGTATTGTGGAAACACAATCAGAATAGTCCAAGATCTAGCAGCTTCTACATTAAGAGGTCGAAGGGCTTGGAATATGATATTCGATATTCTGGAGGTCAGTGGAGATAGGATTAAAACCAAGAATCACCTACCCATCAAAACTGAGTATCATGCTCCAAGGCAAAATATGGATTTTCAATAAAATAAGGGACTTTCAAGCTTTCTCAGTGAAAAGACCAGAGCTGAATAGAAAATTTGACTTTCAAACACAAGAATCAAGAGGGACATGAAAAGGTAGTCAAGAAAAAGAACAAGAAAAAGAAATTGCAAGGGACTTACTAAAGTTGAAATGTTGTTTACATTACTACATCGAAAGATGATGTGTATGATTCATGAGACCTCAGAATTAGGGTAGCTGAAGGAAATATGCATATATATATATATATATATATATATATATATATATGTGTGTGTGTGTGTGTGTGTGTATGTGTATGTATGTATATATGTATTGTGTGTGTATATATATGTATATGGAGAGAGAGAGAGAGAGAGAGAGAGAGAGAGAGAGAGAGAGAGAGGGCACAGGGTCAGTTGAATATGAAGGGATGATATCTAAAAGAAATGAAATCAAATTAAGGGATGAGAGAGGAATATATTGAGAGAGGGAGAAAGGGAGAGATAAATTATCTCGCCTAAAAGTGGCAAGAAAAAGCAGTTCTGTAGGAAGAGAAGAGAAGGCAGGTGAGGAGGAATGAGTGAATCTTGCTCTCATCAGGTTTGACCTGAGGAGGGAATACCATACATACTCAATTGGGTATCTTACCCCACAGGAAAGAAGGAGGAAGAAGTTAAAAAAGGGGGGAAGATAGAAGGGAGGGTAGATGGGGGAGGAGGTAATCAAAAACAAACACTTTTGAAAAGGGACAGTGTCAAGGGAGAAAATTCAATAAAGGGGGATAGGTTAGGAAGGAGCAAAATATAGTTAGTCTTTCACAACATGAGTATTGTGGAAAGGTTTTGCATAATGATACTATGTTGAATTGCTTGACTTCTTAGGGAGTGTGGGTGGGAAGGGAAGAGGGGAGAGAATTTGGAACTCAAAGTTTTAAAAATGGATGTTCAAAAACAAACAAAAAAAGTTTTTGCATGCAACTAGAAAATAAGATACACAGGCAATGGGGCGTAGAAATTTATCTTGCCCTACAAGAAAGGAAGGGAAAAGGGGATGGGAGGGGAGTGGGGTGACAGAAGGGAGGGCTGACTGGGGAACAGCACAACCAGAATATATGCCATCTTTGAGTGGGAGGGAGGGTAGAAATGGGGAGAAAATTTGTAATTCAAACTCTTGTGAAAATCAATGCTAAAAACTAAATATATTAAATAAATTAAATAAAAAAAGAAAAAAAAAGTTTGATGTAATTCTCCTAAAAATGCAGCAGAATTAAAATTTCTATTTTTCTTTTACAGGTAATTTTATTTACTTTTTTTCCCTAAGATTGGATTACTTACATATCCCTACTTGACCTTCTGGGTTTTTTAGGGGTAATTTATATTTTTGAAAGTAACTCTGTATTTCCTTTGTGTTTTCAATTTTGTTGTCATATAATTCTGAATAATAGATTCTAATAAATTTTTGAATTTATTCTTATTTCTTGTGTTCAAATTTCATTATTTTCATTTGATTTTTGTTGTCTCGTTTTTAATTGATGTATACAATTATGTTAGTCTTTTCCAAGAACCACAATTTATTTTTTTGTTTTCACTTCCATATACTAAAAAGTATATGGAAGTTTCCAATTAACCAATATCCTGATTTTTGAGATTTTTGTCTTTTGTACTTATCTCAAGCTATCTATCTATCTATCTGTCTACTCTGTGCAGTTTGTTAATGCTCTCCACTTCTATTTTGTTAGTATATAACTTAGGGGTATGGGTATGCATTTTTGTTTCAAGAACTGCTTTTGTTGCATCTCTAAAACTTTGGTATGTTGTCTCAGCATTGTCACTACTTTTCACATAATTACTAATTGATTCTGTGGTTTATTTTTTGAACCACTCATCAATTAGGATTCTATCATTAAGTATCTTTTTAGTATTTATAATAACTTTTATTTTTGTAGTTGAAAAGAAATTGAGACCAAGGATGGCACATCTATCGAGGTATAACTAACTACATTTTATACATTAGTGTAATTCAATGTTACTGTACCAAAAGAAATAATAAAGTGGAGGGTTTCAGAGAAAATTGGGAAGACCTGTATGAAATGATGCAGAGTTAAGTAAGCAGAACCAGGAGAATACTTTATAATTTTTTTTAAAATATAAAGAAAAATTACTTTGACAGTCTTTTAAACACTAACAAATGCAACAACCAGCCAAAATTCTAAAGGATTGATGATGAAGAATGCTACTTGCTTCTTGACAGAGAGGTAATAGATTCAAAGATGAAGAATAAAGCATACATTTTCATATGCAGCCAATGTGGGAATTTATTTGGTTTGACTATAAATGGGTTACATAGGTCGAACTGCTACGAGATCTTTATTTTGTTTATATTTTTTCTCAGTCAGAATGTGTGAACAAGGTGGATAATGACAACGAAGCAAAAAAGCAAAAACAGAAACAGAGATTTGTTGAGGCATCTTAAAATAAGAGAAGAAATCAGAAGGAATTTCAGAGAGAAGCACAGCTAAGCAGACAATATTGGATATTTCAAGTTAAATGTTTTATATACTTTAAAGGAAAAAAACGCTTTATGTAATGAAGATCAGCAGTTGCAAATACAAGCATCCCCATTTTTTTTTTATTTCTGCGAAGGCAGTATACCAAGATTTAAAAGGGGAGATATACATATTATGTATGTATCTATGTATGTAGGCATGTAGACACATCCATGTGATATATGTATGTATACACAATGCAAATATACATACATATACATATATACATTATAGTCTTTTGTATGTGGAAATGTCCATTGGGGGTATTAAGTTTAAATAATTAAAAAGTCTCTTTTTAGAAGATGGCAGCTGGAAAGCAGGGAGCTTCCCTCCAGGTCCCTCCAAAAACCTATAAAAATGGCTCTGAACAAATTCTAGAACTGCAGAACCCACAAAATAAAAGAGGGAAGCAGGGATCCAGCCCAGAACAGCCTGGATGGTCTCTGGATGAGGTCTGTGCACGGAGCGGAGGGGAGTGGAGCTCAGCCTGGGCATCCACAGGACCAACCAGACCAGGAGCCGGGCGGTACAGGCCCTAGCGCCCTGAATCAGTGAGCTGTGGCAGTTACCAGACTTCTCAACCCACAAACACCAAAGACAACAGAGAAGGTTAGTGGGAAAAGCTGCGGAGGAGAGAGTTCTCTGTTTGGCCACTGCCCCAGGGGCAGCGGGGGAGGTGCAGCTACACAACTACAGCTGCAGTTACTTCCAGTCCCAGGCCCACCTGGTGGGAGGAATTAAGTGGAAGATCAGAGCAGGAGTACACAGCCTGCTTAAGATTTGTCTCAGGTCCAGGCTGGTAGTTCTTGGGGAAGGAGGAGTGCTAGTGTGGCAGAGCCTGCTGCATAGAAATAGCTCTGAAATCAAAGGTGCATCCCCCCAAGCTTGGAACAAAGTACTCTTTACTCTACAAGCAGTCATACCCCACTGAAATGCTCAAGGGTCAAGTAAGTTGGCTGGGAACATGGCCAGGCAGCGAAAATGCACCCAGATTTGGTCGCAGACTTTGGAATTTTTCTTTGGTGACAAAGAAGACCAAAACATACAGCCTCAAGAAGTCAACAAAGTCAAAGAGCCTACATCAAAAGCCTCCAAGACAAACATGAACTGGTCTCAGGCCATGGAAGAGCTCAAAAAGGAGTTGGAAAAGCAAGTCAGAGAAGTAGAGGAAAAATTGGGACGAGAAATGAGAATGATGCAAGAAAACCATGAAAAACAAGTCAATGACATGCTAAAGGAGACCCCAAAAAATACTGAAAAAATATTCAAGAAAGAGAATGCCTTGAAAATGAGAAGAATGCCTTGAAATATTGTCACCAAATTCCAGAGCTCCCAGATCAAGGAGAAAATACTGCAAGCAGCCAGAAAGAAACAATTTGAGTATTGTGGAAACCAATCAGAATAATACAAGATCTAGCAGCTTCTACATTAAGAGGTCGAAGGGCTTGGAATATGATATTCTGGAGGTCAGTGGAGCTAGGATTAAAACCAAGAATCACCTACCCAGCAAAACTGAGTATCATGCCCCAAGGCAAAATATGGATTTTCAGGCTTTCTCAATGAAAAGACCAGAGCTGAATAGAAAATCTGACTTTCAAACACAAAAAATCAAGAGAAGCATGAAAAGGTAAATGAAAGAGAAATCATAAGGGACTTACTGAAGTGGAACTGTTTTGTTTACATTCCTACATGGAAAGATGATGTGTACGATTCACGAGACCTCAGTATCATAGTAGCAGAAAGGAATATGCATATATATGTATGTGTGTTTTCATATATATACATATATGTGTGTCTATGTATGTATGTATGTAGGTGTGTATATATATGTGTATATACACACACACACACACACATATATATATATATATATATATGTATATACAGAGAGAGGGGGGGGCACAGGGTGATTTGAATATGAACGGATGATATATAAAAAAAATCAAATTATGGGATAAGAGAGGAATATATTGAGAGAGGGAGTAAGAGAGAGATAGAATGGGGTAAATTATCTCGCATAAAAGTGGCAAGAAAAAGCGGTTCTCTAGGAAGGGAAGAGGGGGCAGGTGATGAGGAATAAGTAAATCTTGCTCTCATCGGATTTGACCTGAGGAGGGAATACCATACACACTCAATTGGGTATCTTACCCCACAGGAAAGAAAGAGGAAGAAGATAAAAGAAAAGGGGGGATGATAGAAGGAAGGGCAGACAGGAGGAGGAGGTAATCAAAAACAAACACTTTTGAAGAGGGACAGGGTCAAGGGAGAAAATTCATCAAAGGGGAATAGGTTAGGGAGGAGCAAAATATAGTTAATCGTTCACAACATGAAGGGTTTTACATAATGATACGCATGTGGCCTATGTTGAATTGCTTGCCTTCTTAGGGAGTGTGGGTGGGGAGGGAAGAGGGGAGAGAATTTGGAACTCAAAGTTTTAAAAACAGACGTTCAAAAACAACAACAAAAAAAAGTTTTTGCATGCAATTAGGAAATAAGATACACAGGCAATGGGGCATAGAAATCTATCTTGCCCTACAAGAGAAAAAGGGAAAGGGGGATGGGAGGGGAGTGGGGTGACAGATGGGAGGGCTGACTGGGGAATGGGGCAACCAGAATACATGCCATCTTGGAGTGCAGAGGGGAGGGTAGAAATGAGGAGAAAATTTGTAATTCAAACTTGTGAAAATCAATGTTGAAAACTAAATATATTAAATAAATTAAATATAAAGTCTCTTTTTAGATCTTTGAATTTTAATTAATATTTATATAATGCTTTAAGGTTTACAAAGTATACTTCATTTGATCCTCACAACTATTCTGTGAGGTAGGTGCCAATATTACCTCCATTTTATAGATGAAGACAGCTTGAAGTGTCTGAGGCAGGATATGAACTCAAGTCTTCCTGCCGCTAAGTCCAGCATTCTTTCTTATTTCGACACCTAGTTGCCCAGGTCTTTTGTTTGTACTTCCTAAATTGACTACTATTGGTTCTTTGTATTATAGTCTGTAAAGCATGTGTTTTGCATTTCTTTCTTTTTACATTTGTTTTCAATTAATCTGTTGCTTGACACTTTTCACTTGGTCAGTTTTTGCTAATAACACTCAAACTGCAGATTAATAAGAGGGGGTCACTTTGGACAATTATAGACTTGGCTCTGATTCACTCTTTCATTATATGACCAGCCAATGCCATATGGTGCTGAGAAATAAATATATTCTTTGAGGACATAAGTTTTTTTAGTTATAATTTTTCCAACATTTGTTCAATTCCTTATTTTCCCTTTTATTTTTCTTAAATTTTTCCATCTTTGATAGAGGAATATCAAAATCCCTTACCATTATGTCTGTATTTTAGCAATTTAATTAATTTTCGTTGCTGCACTTAGTTGTCTTGTAATTTGGAGCACATAAGTTTAGTACAGCTATTGATTTCTTGTCCATGGCCACTTTCAGAAGAATGTAACCTCTTTATTTATCTCTGTTTATATTGTGATTTTTTCGATTGCCATGTTAAAACTGCTTTTGGGATTTACTTGATTCATAGTAAATTCTGTTCCAGCCCCTCATTTTTATTCTACGTTTGTTTCCATTTTTACATGATATTGGTAACAGTAAATTATGATGTTTTGTTTTCTTTTTGACTTGTCACTTCATTTCACTGAATTATTTAATCCATTCATGTTTTTATTTTCCTCCCTTTGTGACTCTAGTATATTTTCTTTCTGTATTAGGATTTTTTGGTTCCCCATCCTCTTTTAAGCTTGTACTTTCCTTCCTATAATTAGGTTTGCTTAATCGCTTCAAGGGGATTCTATTTTTTCTGGGCCCCCCTTGAGAAGTCTTGGCCTCAGTTTCCTGATTTAGAAGATGAGACTAAACTGGATTACCTGTTTTTACCTCAATATCTTATAATGCTATAGATATTATATTCTTATCCAGTAAAAATGAGGAAGAATAAAAATACCTTTCCAGACTACTTCACAAAGTTGTAAGGATAATGTGATAATATATACAAAAACATACATTTCATAAACTGTAAAATGCTATACAAATGTTAAGTATTTCATTGGCATAAAGATGATTAAGTTGTGGGAGTGCATGAGATCATCAAGGGAGAGAGAGAAGAGGTCCAAAAACAGGAAAGAAATGTTCTCATGGGGGCATAAGAAAAAGAGAAGTTAATTAGGGAAACAAAAATAGGTATAGGAGAACCAGGAAAATAGACACTTAGGGAACTAAGAGGTGGAAATGGTTTTGAGACAAAAGTGGTTAATGGTGAAAAATATTATAGATATGCCAGGAAAAAAACCTGAAAATAAGGCCACAGGATTTGGCAAATGGACAGTTTCTGATGACTTCTTCCAGAACTGTACTTCTAGATTTAAAGGGGATGGAAAAATATAAGTTCTTAGGAAATGCATGATAACTTGAAAAGTTAGAAGGTTTTAATATTCATAAGTATTTTTTTTAGTGGGACGAGGGAGTGAGATAGGGCAAGAGAGATCTTTGTATGGTTAAGAGACTCCCTTTTCTAGAGAGGAACAGAAAAGGAACCACTAGAAAAAGAATAAAGAAGCAAATGTAAATGTGAGTGTTTGTGTTTGTTGGAGGTTGGAAGGAGCAGACTGGGTGGGAGAGAAGAGTGGTGATAATTAATGAAACACTGTTCTAGAAAAAGCATTTACTGAAGAAACCACGGAATCAGAAGAACAGGTGAATGGGTTAGCCTCCCATAAAAAGAGAGGGGCCCTTTTATTCTTGAGACTAGAAAAGATAATTTAGAATGTTTAAATTATCTAAATCATTTCTCAGTTGACAGATTTATTTTGAGGGAAACAAGGGAGGTTTTTTAAAACAGAAATATATCTAACATAATTCAAAAAAACTACTGAATATAAATATTCAGTTTACAAATGAAATCAACATCCAGTCTTCCCATCCTGTTGTATAAAGTAAGTTAGGGGATAAAAAAAGAAGATTTGAAGAGGTTTTATATCTTTGCCCAATACTTGTTGGAGGAAAAAATGTTTTAAACTTACAGAAGTGAATAAAATATTCTAGCTCGAGGCACTAGTATCTTCTGCAACATTTTGCTAAGCATTACTTCGTGTTAAATCTCAGTACCTTGTGAATGGTTCAGTTAAATTGCTTTTAATGCCTCACTATAAATATCTGCTGTGCAATGAAAGATAGATTATTGTTATTTAATATTTATAGTGACAGGAATGTATACACACTTTACAAACATGCAAAGAAAATGAAGCCTACCCCAGGGACACAAGATAAACCAGGCCAATACAATGCAAAGGAAGAACTTAGAGAAATAATATGCGGTCAACAGCCTTGTGGAATTGAAGGTAGGAAAACTTTGCAAAAGTTCCACATGTTAAGGTGATTCCTGAAATTCATGAAAGTGTCTACTCAGGATAAATTTTGCATGTGATTTATGTGAAGTTTATAACTTGTGAAGTTTATAACTTTTTTCCTGAGGCACCCTTTCACAAGTTCTCAGATTTCCACAACACCCCTAAATTTAAAAGGCCCAGTGACTGGCAACTGGATGTAACTAAAGGAGGTGTGTGTGTGTGTGTGTGTGTGTGTGTGTGTGTGTGTGTGTGTGTGATGGAGGTAAAGGGGGGAAAGGAAATTTTCTCTTTATCCAAACTCTTTCAGTATTTTATTTGAATATGTCTATATGTGGATTAAAGTCATCTGTAACTTGGTGGAATTTACCCAAATCAAAAGGAAAATGGCCTATAGGGTCCCATAAATGATGAAGGTAATATGTAAAACATAGTTTTATTCAGATGAAACAGAGGGAGTTCCCAAACCAACATGTTAATTTTTTTAAACCACGTAGCATTTTAACTCAATGAAATTGTTCTTCAATAATTTTTCTTTTGAAACTCATCATCTTTGATTTCTAATCCCTCAAATTCTTCTATGCCCAAGGGAATCCTCTCTTTCTCTGTCTTTCCACCCCTTTATAGCTGAGGAGCCCTTACACTCAGGCATACACATTCACCTCTGCTTTTCTCTAGCCTGGCAAATGTGAACCTCTGCCAGGAGCTCCCCTGTGGCCTCTTTCCTCATTCTCTATCCTGATGGTTGGTCCCTTGGCTCAGGTTTGAGGGCCTTTCTGGCTGTGGTTTCCCCCTACCTACTACTCACATCCTTTGCCTGGCTTTTGACTCCTTGCTGCCCAGGATCCTTAACTGGGTTTCCGATCCCTGCTGCCAAATAAGCTCCCTCTCTGTTTGCTCCTGCCCTCCCCCTCCTCACTTGCTGACCTCCTGTTTCCTGCTCCTGTGTTCCACTTCTGGAATCCACTGCCAGTCTGAGCCCTGGTTACAATGCTAGCTTGTCCACCAGGCACTGGCTTCCTCCTGCCCTTGACGTCATTGGCTCTTTGGGTTACTATGGTAGCCCCAGGACCTGCCACCCACCTGGAATTTATAGTCTGCTGCCCCCTGCAAGACTAGGTCTGTCTAAGCTTCTTCCTCACCCCTACCTCTCACACCAGGCTGCCCACAGAGGTGTGAAACTGTGTCTAGGCATATAATGCATACAATGGACAAGGCCAGTCATCTCTGCTCTCTGCCAAAGCATATAAACTACCTGAGCCCCCACTTATGTTACATTTATTTACACCAACCACCCCCCACTAGAACCTCTCCCCATTTCCCCCACAAAGAAATAGAAAACAAAAAAAAATGTTGTCTCAGGTTCATGGATGTGCAGCAGTCTCAGAAGTCATAGGTCATTTCATGTTAAAGAGAATTATCAAAAATTTTGGAAGTTCAACTTAGTACAATTCAATAAAAATCAATTCAATTCCTGAAGCATTTATTAAGCAGCTACTATATGCCAGTCACTGTTCTAGGTGCTGAGAATACAAAAATGAAATAGTTCCTACCCTCAAAGAATGTATATTCTAGGGGGAAGAAAAGACAAATATTTTTAAGAGGATTTGAAAAAATTATAAGGGACAAGATGGGAAGAAGACACAAGGAAGTTAGAAAGTAATGACACATTGTCATCAGGATGCAATTTGTGCCAAATCTCTTACATATTAGTCACTCTAGAGCTTTTCAAAGCAGTGATCCTCACTGATCATCACAACTTTATTATTTGAAGTAGACATATTTCACCACTATGCCAGTTTTGAATGGATCATTCAAGTCCTCTCTTCCTATAATGACACAAAAGCAAATAATTCAGTGAATAAATGAGTGAAATGGTCAATCTGTTATATCTGGGAAAGACAAAGCCTAAAGGTTAAATTCCAAATTATTGGAAACCTGTCTTTCTTTCAAGTCTCTCATTTTGAGTTGGATATTTCCTTTTTATTAAGTAAATGAATATTAAAGCAAAACTGTAGCATCCATCAAAAGTTAAATGAAACTGCAGGAGTTAAGGCTAGTTTAGGTGAATTGTGGGTGAATTATTATTATTAGGTGAATGATATATAATCAGTTTTATTAGAATAAAATGCATATATGTATATATACATATGCATATATACACATATAGGTATACATAAATCTTCTACTAGATTTTATCCTTGATATTTATCTGAACTCCTGTTTTGTGATGTCACAATTCAATAAGCATTCCGTGAGCCTCTAAGTGCTAGGTTCTAGGAACAAAATGATAAAAATGAAACTATTCCTGGCTTCAAGGAACTTAAATTGCAGTATGCATACAGATTTGTACATACAAAAGAGAGACCACTTTTAGGAAGCAACACTTGAGCTGAATCTTGGGAGGTTATAACATGCAGGAGTAGAGGACTACCAGCACAGAAGCACAGAATCAAGCAAAAGAATATCCTCTAAGTCAGTTTGAATGGGTTATACTGTGTGAAAGGGTGTAAAGTCAAACTTATCTGAAAAGCAAGGCTGGAACCAAGTGTGAAAAGGGATGTGAAAAATCTCAAAAAAAAATCAGAGGAGGGGGCAGAGCCAAGATGGCATCTGGAAAGCAGGGACTTGCCTAGGGCTCTCCCCCAGGACACTCCAAACACCTCTAAAAATGGCTCTGGACAACTTCTAGAACTGCACAACCCATGAAATAGCTGAGGGAAGCAGAGCTCCAGCCCAGGACAGCCTGGATGGTCGCTGGGTAAGGTCTATCACACAGAGCTGGGAACAGAGTGGAGCATAGCACAGCATGGGCCGCGCTAGGATCAACCAGACCCGGGAGCTGGGCAGAACAGGCTGTAGCACCATGAATCAGTGAGCTGTGGCAATTACCAGACTTCTCAACCCACAAACACCAAAGGCAACAGAGAAGGTTAGTGGAAAAAACTGTGGGGATGGAGTGAAAGGAGTTCACAGTCAGCCACCAACCCAGGGGTGGCAGAGGTACTGCAGCTCTGAGGCTGCTTACAGAACTACAGCTGTAGTTGCTTCCAGCCCCAGCACCACCTGGTGGGAGGAAATAAGCTGTGGATCAGAGCAGGAGTGCAGAGCCTGCTTAGATCTGAGTAGCAGTCTGGGTTGGCGGTTCTTGGTGGAGGAGGAGCACTGGTGTGGCACAGCTTGCTGTGTAGAAATAGCTCTGAAAACAACAGCTCAGCCACTCAAGCTAGGGATAAAGTACTCTCTACTCTGCAAGCAGTCTTCCCCTGATGAGAAACACAAGGGTCAAGTAGTTAGCTGGGAGCATGGCCAGGCAGCAAAAATGGACTCAGATTTGGACTCAGACTTTGGAATCTTTCTTTGGTGACAAAGAAGACCAAAACATACAGCCAGAAGAAGTCAACAAAGTCAAAGAGCCTACATCAAAAGCCTCCAAGAAAAACATGAACTGGTCTCAGGCCATGGAAGAGCTCAAAAAAGATTTGGAAAAGCAAGTTAGAGAAGGAAAAGGAAAAATTAGGAAGAGACATGAGAGTGATAAAAGAAAATCATAAAAAACAAGTCAATGACCTGCTAAAGGAGACCCCCGAAATACTGAAAAAAACACCTTAAAAAATAGAGTAACTCAAATGGCAAAAGAAGTCCAAAAAGCCAATGAGGAGAAGACTGCCTTGAAAGGCAGAATTAGCCAAATGGAAAAGGAGGTCCAAAAGACCACTGAAGAAAATACTACCTTAAAAATTAGATTGGAGCAAGTGGAAGCTAGTGATTTTATGAGAAATCCAGATATTATAAAACAGAACCAATAGAATGAAAAAATGGAAGACAATGTGAATTATCTCATTGGAAAAATCACTGACCAGGAAAATAGATCCAGGAGAGATAATTTAAAAATTATTGGACTACCCAAAAGCCATGATAAAAAAAAGAGCCTCTATATCATCTTTCAAGAAATTATCAAGGAAAACTGCCCTGATATTCTAGAGCCAGAGGGGAAATAGAAATTGAAAGAATCCCCCCATCACCTCCTGAAAAAGATCCCAAAAAGAAAACTCCTAGGAATATTGTTGCCAAATTCCAGAGCTCTGAGATCAAGGAGAAATACAATTAGGTATTTAACCCCACAGGAAAGTAGGGGGAAGGAGATAACAAAGGGGGGACGATAGAAGGGAGGGCAGATCAGGAGAGGAGGTAATCAAAAGCAAACACTTTTGAGAAGGGACAGGGTCAAGGGAGAAAATTCAATAAAGGGGGACAGGATAGGAAAGAGCAAAATATAGTTAGTCTTTCACAACATGAGTACTGTGGAAGGGTTTTACAGAATGATACACATGTTGCTTATGTTGAATTGCTTGCCTTCCTAGGGAGGGTGGGTGGGGAATGAAGAGGGGAGAGAATTTGAAACTCAGTTTTTTAAAAGCAGATGTTAAAAAGAAGTTTTTTCATGCAATTAGGAAATACGATATACAGGCAATGGGCATGGAAATTTATCTTGCCCTATAAGAAAGTAAGGGAAAAGGGAATGGGGGGAGTGGGGTGACAGAAGGGAGGGCTGACTGGGGAATGGGGCAATCAGAATATATACCATCTTGGAGTGGAGGGAGGGTAGAAATGGGGAGAAAATTTGTAATTCAAGCTCTTGTGAAAATCAATGCTGAAAACTAAAAATGTTAAATAAATAAAAAAGAAAGAAAAGAAATAACAAAGAAAAAAATTAAAAAATCAAAGGAATATAAGTATGATTTTATTTAATACCTTAAAAATCTGTATCTGGGGAGGGAGCCAAGATGGCGGCTGGTAAGCAGGGACTAGAGTGAGCTCCATACCGCTTCCCTCCAAAAACCTATAAAAAATGGCTCTGAACCAATTCTAGAATGGCAGAACCCACAGAACAGCAGAGGGAAGCAGCGCTCCAGCCCAGGACAGCCTGGATAGTCTCTGGGTGAGGTCTCTTTCACACGGAGCTGGGAGCTGGGAGCTGGGAACAGAGTAGAGCAGAGCCCAGCCTGAGCGGCATGGAACAATGAAACGTGGAGTCCGGTGGATGGGGCCCCTAGCGCCCTGAATATGTGAGCTGCGGCAGTTACCAGACCACTCAACCCACAAACACCAAAGACTGCGGAGAAGGTTAGTGGGAAAAGCTGCGGGAGTGGAAGGAGTTCGGGGTTCGGCTTCCAGCCCCGGGGGCAGCAGAGGTGGGGCAGCTACAGCTGCTGCTGCTTCTGGCCCCAGGCCCACCTGGTGGGAGGAATTAAGTGGAGGATCTGAGCAGGAGTGCACAGCCTGTTGAAGATCTAAGCCCAGCCCGGGCTGGGGGTTCTTGGGGAAGGAGTAGTGCTGGTGTGACAGAGCTGGCACCTCCCCCCCAAACGTGGAACATAGAACTTGTTAGTCTACAAGCAGTCATACCCCACTGAAAAACTCAAGGGTCAAGTTAGTTGTTTGGGCATATTGCCAGGCAGTGAAAGCACACCCAGATTCAGTCTCAGACTTTGGATTCTTTCTTTGGTGACAAAGAAGACCAAAACATACAGCCAGAAGAAGACAACAAAGTCATAGAGCCTACAACAAAAGCCTCCAAGAAAAACATGAACTGGTCCCAGGCCATGGAAGAGCTCAAAAAGGATTTGGAAAAGCAAGTTAGAGAAGTAGAGGAAAAATTGGGAAAAAAATACACTGAAGAAAACAACACCTTAAAAAACAGATTAACTCAAATGGCAAAGAGCTCCAAAAAGCCAATGAGGGGAAGAATGCCTTGAAAGGCAGAATTAGCCAAATGGAAAAGGAGGTCCAAAAGACTACTGAAGAAAATACTACTTTAAAAATTAGATTGGAGCAAGTGGAAGCTAGTGACTTTATGAGAAATCAAGATATTATAAAACAGAACCAAAGGAATGAAAAAATGGAAGACAATGTAAAATATCCCCTTGGAAAAACCACTGACCTGGAAAATAGATCCAGGAGAGATAATTTAAAAATTATTGGACTACCTGAAAGCCATGATCAAAAAAGGAGTCTAGATACCATCTTTCAAGAAATTATCAAGGAGAACTTCCCTGATATTCTAGAGCCACAGGGCAAAATAAAAATTGAAAGAATCCATCGATCGCCTCCTCAAATAGATCCCCAAAAGAAATCTCCTAGGAATATTGTCGCCAAATTCCAGAGTTTCCAGATCAAAGAGAAAATACTGCAAGCAGCAACAAAGAAACAATTTGAGTATTGTGGAAACCCATTCAGAATAACCCAAGATCTGGCACTTCTTCATTAAGAGATCGAAGGGCTTGGAATGCGATATTCCGGAGGTCAATGGAGGTAGGATTAAAACCTAGAATCACCTACCCAGCAAAACTGAGTATATCATATTCCAGGGCAAAATATGGACTTTCAGTAAAATAGAGGACTTTCAAGCTTTCTCAGTGAAAAGACCAGAACTGAATAGAAAAGTTGACTTTCAAACACAAGAATCAAGAGAAGCATGAAAAGGTAATCAAGAAACAGAAATTGCAAGGGACTTACTAAAGTTGAACTGTTTTGTTTACATTCCTACATGGAAAGATGATGTGTATGATTCATGAGACCTCAGTGTGTGTGTGTGTATATATATACACACACACACATATATGTATATATATATATGTGTGTGTGTATATGTATATGTATATATGTGTGTGTTTATGGATATATATAAGTGAATGTGTATGTATGTATATATCTATGTGTATGTGTATGTATGTATATGTGTGTGTGTGTATATATGTATATATAGATATAGATATAGATATAGATATATATGTAAAAGAGAGAGAGCAGATACAGGGTGAGTTGAAGATGAAGGGAAGATATCTAAAAGAAATAAAATGAAATTAAGGGATGAGAGAGCAACATACTGAGAGAGGGAGATAGGGAGAGATAGAATGGTGTGGATTATCTCAGAAAGGTGGCAAGAGGAAGCAGTTCTGTGGGGGGGGAGGGCAGGTGAGGGGGGAATGAGTGAACCTTGCTCTCATCAGATTTGGCCTGAGGAGGGAATACCATACATACTCAGTTGGGTATCTTACCCCACAGGAAAGAAGAGGGAGGAAGATAAAAAAAATAAAAGGGGGGGGATGATGGAGGGGAGGGCAGATGGGGGTGGAGGTAATCAAAACAAACACTTTGGAAAGGGGACAGGGTCAAGGGAGAAAATTCAATAAAGCGGGTTGGGTTGGGAAGGAGCAAAATGTAGTTAGTCTTTCACAACATGAGTATTGTGGAAGGGTTATACATAATGATACATGTGTGGCCTAGGTTGAATTGCTTGCCTTCTTAGGGAGGGTGGGTGGGAAGGGAAGAGGGGAGAGAATTTGGAACTCAAAGTTTTAAAAACAGATGTTCAAAAACAAAAAAAAAAGTTTTTGCATGCAACTAAAAATAAGATACGCAGGCAATGGGGCATAGAAATTTATCTTGCCCTACAAGAAAGGAAGGGCATAGGGGATGAGAGGGGAGGGGGGTAATAGAGGGGAGGGCTGACTGGGAAACAGGGCAACCAGAATATATGCCATCTTGGAGTGGGGGGAGGGTAGAAATGGGGAGAAAATTTGTAATTCAAACTGTTGTGAAAATCAATGCTGAAAACCAAATATGTCAAATAAATAAATTTAAATTAAATAAAAAAAAGTTAGAATTGGGAAAAAAAATCTGTATCTCAATTTGTGAGTATTGAGGGAAAAGCATTCAAACAGTAGGGTGAGAAAACTCTTCAAAGGCTTGATACTGTGAATTTAACATGTGCAGACGAATACATTTATACAGCATATACTGCCTGTGAACCTCTCAGTGCCTCAGGAACTATCAGACTCTAAGTTATAGATGAATTCCTAGACTGATGAAATCACAGATTCAGACAAAATTTATATCAATATACTTCTGTATGTATAGAGCATATAGGTGTGTGTATTATATCTATCTAACTGTCTGTCTATCTATCTTTCTGTATGTTCATAGGTCATCCACAAGGACTTACTCTGATGTGTCATTGAGACATCTATGTGATTATGGATTCTCTAAGGCTATTCCAAAAGACAGAAATATTTCTCAGATTCTACTGTGTTGAAAAACTTTCAGAAATGGCCCAGGGTGAGATGAAATCTATTGTTCAAGGAACAGCGTAGGTAATTATGGAGAGGCACATCACCAGTAGGCTAGCCACTTGGGGACTTTTTTTGGCATGGTAACATATGAAACAAATTTTATGTGTGCATGCATATGTATATAGACACACACACATATATACATACATGTATGCATGTATATAAACATACACATACACATACGTACATGAATATTCCTCAGTTTTGCTACTTCTGCCGTGATAATGGCAGTAGTGAACAAGGGGCCAGAGGATATCAAACAACACACAGTTTTTTGAATAATCAATTAACTTGAATTTTACTATTGGTACTTTGAATATGAGATCTTGTCCAATTACCAATAATTGAATATACTGCTTATGAAGCAGAATTTTATGTCTTTACATTTTTAATGTGAAAGAAATTAACATTCTTAAGAAATCATGTTCTTAATGTGAAACAAGTAACAGGTGATGCTCGTAGAAACAAAGCATTGTTAGAATGGATTTTATTTTATTTTACATCCAAGGGCAACAAGAGACTTTATTTTATGGGATATTTGGTCATGACATATTGTAGTACATATTGCTGATAAGTTTTGCCAAAAGACCAATGTGAAAATAATTGTAATTTATACAACACCACTCATTGCTCATATACTGGAGTATTTATCTGAATCTTTGGTATCTCCATTGAAAAGGTGGAGAATGCTGAGGGGAAATAAAGGAGAAAGTATGGTTCAGGGGAAGAAATGACAGCAGCTGAAGACTGGTAGGTTACACAGTAGTTTCACATTTCTGTATCATGAACATTTGCTTCAAAAAAGAAGTACAGTTATAAGTAATGATGGGCACAAAATAACAACACAACTATTCACGGAATCAATAAACATTTATTATATACTTACTATGTGCCAGGAACTGTTCTAAGTGCTGGGGATGCAAGGAAAGGCAAAACGAAACAAAACAAAACAAAATAGTCCCTCCTCTTAAGGAGCTCAAAGTCTAATGGTAGAGACATCTTGCAAGCAATTACATATATACAATCTATACATGTTTGTGTGTGTGTGTGTGTGTGTGTGTATGTGTGTGTATATACATATACATATTCTGTAAACTAGAAGTAACCAACAGAGGGAAGGGGTTAGAATTTTCTTTCGATTTTTATTTTAAAAATATTTTTATTTATTTTATTACTTATTTCCCAATTACACATAATAATTTTAACAGTCTTTTTAAAAATTGAATTCAAAATTCTCTCCCTCCTTCCTGTCCCTTCCTCCTCCTTCTTTGAGAAGCCAAGAAAACTGATATTGATTATACGCGTGGACTTGCACAAAGCATATTTCCACAATAGCCTTGTTTCAAATGGAAGCACAAAAAATAAAACAATTAAAATAAAGAGAGTAAAATAAATATTTTTTTCAATCTGCATTCAGAGTTCATTGGCTCTCACTCTGCAGGTGGATAGCATGAATAGGATAGCATGGATAGATGAAAATCATGACTCTTTTGGAACTGTCTTGGATCATTGTCTTGATCAGAGCAACTAAGTCTTTCACAGTAGATCATCCTTATAATAGCTGTTACTGTGTACAATTTTCTAGTTCTGTTCATTTTGTTTTGAATGAGTTTATAAGTCTTCCCAGGTTTTTTTCTGAAACCATCCTAGCATTTGTTATGGCACAATAGCATTCCAACACCATCATATACCAGAACTTGTTCAGCCATTCCCCGTTTGATGGGCATCTAATTCTTTGTTGCAACGAAAGAGCTACTATAAATATTTTAAAGAAATAGATTCATTTCCCTTTTCTTTACTCTCCTTGGGATATAGACCTAGTAGTGGTATTGCTGTGTCAAAGATGGTGCACAGTTTTTTTTAAGAGTTAAAGAGCTCAAGTTTTATTTTTTTCTAGTCTAAGTTGGTTTATTTTTTATGTCTATTTTATTTTTTTAATTCCATATTTAATTATTTTTTTTTAGTTTTCAGCATTGATTTCCACAAGATTTTGAGTTACAAATTTTCTCCCCATTTCTACCCTCCCCCCCACTCCCAGATGGCATATAATCTGATTGCCCCATTCCCTAGTCAGCCCTCCCTTCTGTCACCCCACTCCCCCCCATCCCCTTTTCCCTTACTTTCTTATAGGGCAAGATAAATTTCCATGCCCCATTGCCTGTATATCTTATTTCCTAGTTGCATGTAAAAACAACTTCTTTTGAGCATCTGCTTTTAAAAAATTGAGTTCCAAATTCTCTCCCCTCTTCATTCCCCACCCACCCTCCCTAAGAAGGCAAGCAATTCAACATAGGCCACACATGTATCATTATGTAAAACACTTCCACAACACTCAAGTTATGAAAGACTAACTATATTTCACTCCATCCTATCCTGTCCCCATTTATTCGATTTTCTCCCTTGACCCTGTCCCTTTTCAAAAGTGTTTGCTTTTGATTACCTCCTCCCCTGATCCGCCCTGCCTTCTATCATCCCCCCTTTGTTATCTCCTTCCCCCTAATTCCCTGTGGGGTAAGATACCCAATTGAGTGTGAATGTTATTCCCTCCTCAAGTCAAATCTGATGAGAGCAAGATTCACTCATTACCCCTCACCTGCCCCCTCTTCCCTTCCAATAGAACTGCTTTTTCTTGCCACTTTCATGTGAGACAATTTACCCCATTCTATCTCTCTCTTTCTCCCTCTCTCAATATATTCCTCTTTCACACCTTAATTTAATTTTTTTAGATACCATTGCTTCATATTCAACTCACCTTGTGCCCTCTGTCTATATGTGTGTGTGTGTGTGTATGTATGTATGTATGTATATTCCCTTCAACTACCTTAATACTGAGAAAGGTCTCATGAATTACACACATCATCTTTCCATGTAGGAATGTAAACAAAACAGTTCAACTTTAGTAAGTCCCTTATGATTTCTCTTTCTTCTTTACCTTTTCATGATTCTCTTGATTATTGTGCTTGAAAGTCAGATTTTCTATTCAGCTCCAGTCTTTTCATCAAGAAAGCTTGAAAGTCCTCTATTTTATTGAAAACCCATATTTTGCCTTGGAGCATCATACTCAGTTTTGCTGGGTAGGTGATTCTTGGTTTTAATCCTAGCTCCTTTGACCTCTGGAATATCATACTCCAAACCCTTCAATCCCTTAATGTAGAAGCTGCTAGATCTTGTGTTATTCTGATTGTGTTTCCACAGTACTCAAATTGTTTCTTTCTGGCTGCTAGTATTATTTTCTCCTTGACCTGGAAACTCTGGAATTTAGCAACAATATTCGTAGGAGTTTTCTTTTTGGGATCTTTTTCAGGAGGCAATGGGTGGATTCTTTCAATTTCTATTTTCCCCTGGCTCTAGAATATCAGGGCAGTTGTCTTTGATAATTTCTTGAAAGATGATATAAAGGCTCTTTTTTTTATCATGACTTTCAGGTAGCCCAATAATTTTTAAATTGTCTCTCCTGGATCTATTTTCCTGGTCAGTGATTTTTGCAATAAGATATTTCAATTGTCTTCCATTTTTTCATTCTTTTGGTTCTGTTTTATAATATCTTGATTTCTCATAAAGTCACTAGCTTCTACTTGCTCCAGTCTAATTTTTAAGGTAGTATTTTCTTCAGTGGGTCTTTTGGATCTCCTCTTCCATATGGCTCATACTGCCTTTCAGGCCATCCTTCTCCTCATTGGCTTTTTGGAGCACTTTTGCCATTTGAGTTAATCTATTTTTTAAGATGTTATTTTTTCCGTATTTTGGGGGTCTCCTTTAGCAAGTCATTGACTTGTTTTTCATGGTTTTCTTGCATCATCCTCATTTCTCTTCCCAAGTTTTCCTCTACTTCTCTGACTTGCTTTTCCAACTCCTTTTTGAGCTCTTCCATGGCCTGAGACCAGTTCCTGTTTGTCTTGGAGGCTTTTGATGTAGGCTCTTTGACTTTGTTGACTTCTTCTGGCAGTTCGTTTTGGTCTTCTTTGTCACCAAAAAAAGACTGTAAACTCTGAGTCTAAATCTGAATTCATTTTCACTGCCTGTTCATGTTCCAGGTCAACTACTTGACCCTTGAGCTTTTAATCAGTGTATGACTGCTTGTAGAGTAGAGAGTGCTTTGTCCCAAGCTTTAGGTGCTGTGCTGCCATTTTCAGAGTTACTTCTATGCAGAAAGCTCTGCCACACCAGCACTCCTCCTTCCCCAAGAACCGCTAACCAGGACCTGACTCAGATCCAAGCAGGCTCTGCACTGCCACTCTGATCCACCACTTAATTTTTCCCACTGGGTGGGCCTGGGGCACGAAGCAACCATAGCTGTAGCTCTGGAAACTACCGCAGAGCTGCTCTTCCTCCACTTTCCCAGGACTGGGGCCAACTTCATACTCCTCTCACTCTGATCTAGCAGTTTTTCCACTAACCTCCTCTGTTGTCTTTTGACATTTATGGGTTGAGAAGCCTGGCAACTGCCACAGCTCATTGATTCCGGGTGCTACAGCCTGTTGAGCCTGGCTACCAGTCTGGTTGGTCCTGGAGTAACTCACAATGAGCTGTGCTCTGCTCAGCTCCCAGCTCCATGTGATAGACCCTTCCCAGCAGCCTTCCAGGCTCTCCTGGGCTGGAGCCCTGCTTCCATCTGCTATTTCATGGGTTCTGCAGCTCTACAATTTGTTCAGAGCCATTTTTTACAGGTCTTTGGAGGGACCTGGGGGAGAGCTTAAGCAAGTCCCTGCTTTCCAGCCACCATCTTGACTCCATCCCTGATTGTGCACAGTTTGATAACCCTTTGCTCATAGTTCCAAATTGTTCTCCAGAATGACTGGACTAGTTCACAACTCCACCAATAACATATTAGTGTCCCAATTTTTCCAATCCTCTCCAGTATTTGTCATTTTTCTTTCTGTAAGTGAAGTGGCTAGAATGAAGGGATACTGAGAAAGGGATACTTCTTCTAAAAGGTGAGATATCTGACACTTGAAGGAAGTTAGGGAAACTAGAAATCAGAGATGATGAGGGAGAGAATTCCAGACCTAGGTGACAGCTAGTTAAAATGACCAGAGTTGGGAAACGTACTTTCTTATTTAAGGAAGGGGAGGGAGGGTTATAAGGTGTAAGAGCCCTAAAAAAGTAGGAAAGTGTCAAGTTACAATGGGCTTGAATACAAATCAGAGGATTTATCTTTGATTATGGAAATGATAGGGAGCCTCTGAAGTTTATTGAGGATTGGGAGTATGTACCATAAGCAGAACTGCAATTTAGAAAGATCCCTTTGACAGCTGAGTTGAGGATGGACTGCAATGAAGAGCTGTAGAAGGCAGACAAAGCAGCAGGCTATTTCAATGGTCCAGGCAAGGGCTGTATGATAAAGGCCAGCACCAGGGTGGTGGCACTGTCAGAAGAGAGAAAGGGGTGTATATAAAAGATGTTATCAAGGTGAAATCGACAGGCTTTGGTAGCAGATTGGCTATGTATAGGTGGCATATATATAGCTAGGTGGTACAGTGGGGAGAGCATTGAGCTTGGAATCAGGAAGTCTCATCTTGATGAGTTCAAATAAACAGAATGAAATGGAGGTTCATATAGAACATTCTTTTTGGTGTTCTACTATGCATAGGGAAATGTTCTTTATGGAGTATTTAAGGCTAGAATAAAAATGTTAAAAACATATCTTTATGGAGAGAGACAGGAAGAATAGAGGAGAGAGAGAGATTGAGAGAGACAGACAGGCAGACAAAGAGACAGAGACAGACAGAGAGACAGAGAGACACAGAAAGACAGAGAGAGACGAGAGATGAGATAAGATGAGAGTGAGATAGCAGAGAGAGAGAGGGAAGGAAGACACATATACAGTCAGAGACAGTTAGAGGCAGACAGGGAGGAAAGAGACAAAGAGATGGAGAGACAGAGATGACAGAGACAGAAATAGAAACAACAAAGAAGGCAGGGGCAGCAGGAGCAGTAGCAGAAGATAGAGGACACCTTCCAAAGATAGTGATTCTAGATTTATAGTGACTGAAGCCTTTTGAATCCAATGGGCTGGTGACTGAATGGTCTATATGCTTCACTTGCTCTTTCTTTTTTCTGTTTTATGGGCAGCATAGCTCATTAGTACATTTTTAAACAATAGTTTAACACAAAAAAGACAAGAATTTGCAAAAGAAGAGGGGGGCAGGTTACTAATCTTAAATGTATGAAACAAAATATCTTCCAATCATGTCATGAATTTGTTTACTCATGTTTAGGAAGGTGAATGAAGGTATAATAGAATCCTTTTCTTTCAAGGAAGAATTAGCATAGAAACATATTCAGCTATTTTTAGTGGTAGTGGTGGGGGAGACAGGAAAATAGGAATTGGGACTGGACCTATGTGATTTTATTGGTATAGGAAACTCTCAGATGAGAAAACTCCATCTTCCAGTACTGAACAGCAGCATTTCTCTTCAATATATAGTTTGAAGAGAATTGCCTAGAGAATTTTGGGGTTAAGTGACTTGCTCAGGGTCACACTGCCATTATGTGTCAGAGAGAGGAATTGAACCTAGTTTCAGATTTAAAATATATGATTTCATTTAAAAAATTAGGTGGAGGGGGGACAATCAGATATTAAGTGATGTGCCCAGAGTCACATAGTAAGTGTCTGAGGCTAGATTTGAACTCAGGTCCTCCTTACTACCTGGCCCTATCATTTCATTTTAAAAGAAAAAGTAGAACATTTATTGCTCGCTAATTATCACAAATAATGGGATTTTGTGTTTCAATACTACATTCCTTTTACCCTTTCTCTCTCTATCTGAAGTTCCATCTGACTAGATGAATAAAGGATTTAGCATGCTTGGAAATATGCTGCACTATACTTAGTGATCACTACCCTCTTTCAGTCCTTTAACCAGTTTATCATTTATTACATATCCCCTTAAAAAGATTCTTGTGAAGAGAGAATTTGTTTTTGATTTGGTAATAAACAAATATCTTTCCTCCTAATAAAACAAAGATCTTGCCTTTAGTCATTAAGCAAACAATTTTAGATGCATAGCATTGAGCCAGGGTTTGAGAAAACTGGTGTCAAATATTTTTTTTAAAGGCTAAGTACATTTTGCAGTTTCACAATCAGTTAAGACATTGGATTCTTGATCTTTGATCTGTGATGAGTTATACAGGGTGGTTTAAATGGCTTTCTGTGATATGGGTCCCATTTAGTAAACTAGCCTAAAGATAAGGATAGAATTTGGGCTTTTGTTTTTGTATTCCCTAATTTTGGAGACTTCCAAAAGAAACGAATTTTTATGGGTCGGTGGGGCAAATCCTTTGAAAATATTTATCTCAGGAAAAGGAGCATAAAGAAGCAGCCTTTGAACTGGGCAATTAGACACTTAGTCAAACTATTTACATGCTGGCCTTGGGCACCCCAGGAGTTAATGTTCATAAGCAGGAAAATTCATTGTTAAATTTTCTGCTTCATATTCTATCAAAACCCTGGTATATGTGATATTGAAACTTTCTCCTGAATGACACCTTGAGATACCGGTGTGTATCTTACAGATGTGCTTTGTCTGTATTCAGTGGCGAGTTGGAAGCTTTACAGAAACACCATTGAGGAGGGCAAATCCCTAAATATTTACATTAAGTTTCATACTTTTTTGTTGGGAAAAATGAGTATTAAAGAAGGAAGTGGGGTTCTTCTTACAATGTGGTTTTTAATGATATTTCCTACCAACTCAAACATCCACACTAGAGAAGTTCCACTCAATAGTGAAATTCCCTGAAGGGAAGATTTATGGAAATGTAAGGGCAAGTGGCTTTCCTAAGATATCTATTATTACATTGTTTTTAAGGTAGCAGCTTTCTTATTTGGCTTCTTCTATATTACTTTACTGTCTATTAGAATTATGAGTTTTCAGTGCATAGGGTTGAAATGGTAATGCCTTAATAGCTTTTAAGTTATCAAAAAATTGATAATGAATAGTACGTGAGTTAAGAAAATATTATAGTGCCACAAAGTATATGGACAGAATATACGAGCTCAGAACATACATAGAGGCACATTCATTTGTATTTTTAGAATTGTCCTGATCTTATAAGCCTTTTGTCTCTCAGGAACATTAAGTTGATACTCAGTAATGATGTTTTAGGGGCCTAAAATCCCGTCAAGTGGTAATAGTTATAAATGAGAAATCTGAGACATTTTTGATAGCTTTCTTTTTTTTAGTTATTTTAGAAATTGTTTGATATTTTTCAAGCAAAAGGCATTTTTTACTACAGTGTCCTCCCCCACCCCATTGAGCATATTTTTTGAAAAGCTTTTTTTTAAAAGAATAGACAATAAACCCCAATTAAATGTTAAAGATACAAAGCCTGACAAAGTATAACCAATATCATCACAAATTATATGAGATTAATTCTACAGAAGAGAACCAAATCCAGAAGAAGAAGAAAATCAAAGATAAGGCAGAATCATCATGGGTGATGTAGCTCCAATTCACACAGTTATGCACAATTTATAAATGTATATATACACAAGCTAAGTTAAGACAGATGTGCCCATGCAGATGTTTATTCTTATCTTTGGATTTCGTGTATATTTGTGTGTGTGTGTGTGTGTGTGTGTGCGCGCGCGCTTCTGTGTGTGTATGTGTGTGTGTGTGTGTGTGTGTGTGTGTGTGTGTATGGGACGGGAATGTAGGGAGAGTGTTGGACAGGGGGAGGCATTTATGGCAGAATGTTAACATCTCTGTTTTTAATATACCGTTTGCAGTTCAATTTATCTTGTCTGTTCTAGGAGTTTGCATTAATAATGTTTAAATCTAGATCTAGGAGATTGTGAGTTTAACTTTTTTGATTACCACAGCGAAAGTGGTAATATGTCATCAAGGACTGTGAAGATGAAGTGCTACATTTTTCCAGAAACAGGTGTGTCATGAGTATCAGAGCCAAGACAGATTGTCTACAGATCATCATTCTTCCACAGCCCTGGCTGAAGCTCAGGTGTCAGGGAAAACTGTATGGGGTGAGATAATATTCAGATGAATTACAAATGATCTAATTGAAAGGGCATTTGCATATCTGAACTCTTTATCCTTTTCTTTGTTTTTAATCTCGGAAGTTCAATCCTTGGATGGGCTAACTATGGCTACCAGATCAGTTCAGGATGTCTCTAGGGCTACTGTTCTCCTAGCTGGCCTCTGTGTCACCAAGAAAACTATTGCTACACTTAAAAAATTCTGTGCAATAAACCTTTCTTATTTAAACGTATCCATTCCTTTCACCCACCCTTTCAAATAAGTAATACATTTGCTATAAGATAGCTAGCACACCTCCCTCTGTTCTTTGTAGCTCATAGGCTGCTTTTTAAAAGATCTGTATACTTAACATACGCAGATGTTTTCTGATAGAGGGGGTTAATTCATTTATTTCAGCTGGAAGATGCAACTTTCCTAGAATTTACCTACCAACTCCTTACATAGTTCCCTCCAAGTATTGAGACCCCATTTTCAACTGGAGCAATAATCTGCAATAAAACAGTATTCTCCCTTGTGAAGAGAAAACTGGCACGCTGCATATGTCAGAGAATACTATTGTCAAAGAGTGTGAAGCACTTTAGTTCTTAGGATTTGGCACAGAAAATGAACAGCTCTTTACCAATTCCTCTAGGGGATCATCTGTTTAACTAGGATGAGGTCAGTGAAGAAATTTTGGCACTCTAGTGAGTGGAAGGTTCTTATGCAGCCTGTCAAGAATAGCTTTCACAGATATCGTATCTCATCGAGAAATGATAAATACTTCCCAGAAAGTTTTTTTTTGACCAAGAGAAACCATTGTGTTTTTTTTAAAGTCACTTAATTCCTGGTAACTTAAATTATATGAGCACTCAAAATGAACAACGCATTAAAAAAATTGTCCTCAACTATAAAAAGAGGATAATTGTGAAGATTAAATGATATAATACTTGTAAAATGCTTAGCATAGGAATTGACACATAGTAGGCACTATACAAATGCTATTATTATTATTATTAAAAGCTAACATTTATATAGCACTTACTACAGGGCAGGCATTGTCTTATAGTTATTACCTTATTTGATCTTCACAACCCTGGGAAGTAGGTATTATTATTATCCCCATTTTACAGATGAGAAAACTGAGGCAAACAGAGGTTAAGTGATTTGCTCAGGATTGCACCAATGATAGAGTGTCACTTAGCTGCCTCTTTTATCATCATCATCATCACCATCATCGTCATCATCATTATTGTTACTATTAATGTGTGTGTGGTGACAATGATTTTCTAGTACCCCTTCCTCTGTTAAATGTTAAATGCTTTCCCCCCAATACAGTGTAAGATCTTTAAGGACAGGGGATATTTTTTTTCTTCAAACTCTCAACACCTAACACAGTGCCCAGCAAATAGAAGGTATTTAAATGTTTACTCAGTTGAATAGAATCAATAAAAGCACAGTATAAGCCACTGAAATGTTAAGGTTAAAAATGATATATTACATTTAATGATCTTGAAGCTCTATAGATGAAGACCAGCATTTAATAAGTACCTGCTTCATTCCTAGAATTTTGTAAAACAGTGAGAAATATAGAAGAAGGGTAAAGCATGGACCCTGTCATTAGAGAGTTTGTGGTCTTATAGAGTAAGATATTTGCATTGCTTAAAAAGATTGAACTTTCATTTACCTAAAGGTTGGCTATATCCTCCTTAGATTTCATGTCTGTGTAACTCACTTTTTCTCAATTCACCCAAGCAGACTTCTTAAGTGCTTCATATGGATAAAATGTTCTCAGTAAGGTTATCAGAAGGTGTGTGGTTTTAGCTATAACAAAATGATAAATACTTTAGGTATAGATAACTCAGAAAGCTCAAGATTTATATATATGATCCAGCTAGATCTTTAGATTTCTAAAAACTTGTGTATTAAAATGTTAGGATAGATAGATGAGATATATAAAGATGATCTATGTATGTAAGTATGTATGTATATAGATAGATAGAGATAGATAGATTAAATAGATAGATACATAGGACAGACAGATAGAAAGATAAACAATATTGTGACAAAAACTGGGAATACAAGTACAAGAAAAAAAGGACAAAACCTATTTTAAAAGAAAATTCTAATGAGGAAAATAAGAAAAAAAGTCTATGTATATGTTAATATTAAGATAAACTACTATTTACATCTGTTTAAAGAAATACTCCCATGTAGTCCTGGATATGATTAGGTTCTGTTTGAGAGGGACATGTTTCAAAGATACAGTGTGAGTTTGTGGCATGAATAGGGATAGATAATATAAAAGAGAGGAACTGGAACTATTCTCTTCACAGTTATTAGTGATCTTAATTGCTGGATCTGATGGTCTTTTCTCTGTTTACACCCTTCTAAATCTCTCTGCTGCATTTTTACACCATTGACTATCCTCTCTCCTTCTCGATATTTGCTCCCCTCCAATTTTTTTTTCTGACCCTGATTTTTTAAATTTTATTTCCCAGCTGTCTTGGCCACTCTTTCATGTTCTTTTTTTTTTTTTGCAGGGTCGTCATCCAAAGTGTGTACTATAATAAACCTAATGTGCCCCATGGTTCTATCCTTAGAGATCTTCTTTTCTTCTCTCTTTTTCATTCTCTTTACTTCATCAACTTCCATGGGTTTTCATCTATATGTAGATAACGCACAGATCTAGATATAAAGCTTTGTGTTAGATTCTGAAGTCCTGTTCCGCATCCCTAATGGCCTATTAGAAATTTCAAACTGGATGCCCCAGCAACATCTCACACTCTTCATGACCAAAACAGTCCTCATTTTCAATACCTCTTCCCCCACAAAACTATGTTTTTACCAAACTTCTCTATACCTTTTAAAAGCATCACCATTCTTCTAGCTTCCTAGCTTTGTTACCTTCAAGCCATCCTCTCCTTCACCCTACTTATTCAATAAGTTGCTACATCTTGCTATTTCTACCTACCTAAAAACTTTCTTTCATAGACATTCTTCTCTATACTCATACTTCTTCCACTTTAGCTAAGTTCCTCAGCACCTTTTACTTGGACTACTGCAATGGTCTGCTAATTGGTGTCCCTTCCTTGGGTACCTCCTCACCTCCACTTATCCCTCAAACACCTGGCAAAAATTATTTTCCTTAAGTGCAAATCTAACCAAGTCACTGTCCTACTCAATAATCTTCAATGGCTGCCTATTAACTCTAGAATAATATAGGAACTCCATTGCTGGGCTTTTAAAGCCCTTTAGAATTTGACCCCAACTTATCTTTCCAGCCTTATTACATATTACTCCCTTTCCCACATTTTCTGGTATAGCCAAAGTCGTTGTCTCCCCAACCCTTACACGGCATTCTAGCTTTTGTCCCCTTGACTTTGTAGTGGTTATTTCCATGACATTCCATGTTCAACTCCACCCACAGAGAATTCCTAACTCTCTTCAAGATATACCTGAAACATCACTTTCTATATGATTCTTTTCCTAATCTCCTCAAATGTTAGTTCATTCTTTCCCTTGCATTTGCTTTTTTATTTTGCACTTTTTCTGCAGTTATTATATGTGCATGCTGTCTCCCATGATTTAAAAAAAACCTTCTTGAGAACAAGAATTATTATATTTTTTCCTTTGTATTTATATCTCCAGTGTCTTTCCAGTAGTCTAATTCAAAAGTGGTATAGCACATTTGAAAGCAAAATGGTTTGAAATAAAACTAAGAAAGTAGGGTTATGCCAGATAGTGGTAATTTTTGAATGCTAGGCAAAGAGGTATCAGTTTTAAGATGAGCAAAGCTAAGCCACTGAAGATTTTGAGAAGAGAGGAGTTGATGAGTGAGACAGTTGGCAAGTAAGGTCCGAAGTTAAAAGAAAATTCCCTGTTTCTGAAGAAATGCAAAAAGTAAATAACATTTTTTAAAAGTGCAATTACAGAACCATGGACCAGCATGGAGTTCCTGAAGTCCATGCTGTGCAATTGTTTAAGAACCATGATTCTTTGCTGGTGTTTTGTCCACGAAAGGGATTGAATAGAAATATGCTCTGCCCTGGTCACATGGGTTAGATCTCAGCCTTTCACAGGCTTTGCAATATCTATATCTCTGCATACTCTAAAGGAAAGAGAAAATAAGAAGGACAAAGCATTCAAACACATGACTATAGACAATTTTCAGTGGGATACTATGCTTTTAAAATTAAATTGTAATCAGACAAACACAGTTGATCTAGAAAATAAAGGTGTGAGCTATCCAAAGAGAACTATGTTGATCCACAAACAACTCATTAGTCATCATCATATATATATACATATATATGTATATATATATACACATATGTGTGTATGTATGTATATATCTAGGTTTATCCATGTATATATGTACATGTAATTCATATGTATGTATTAACATGCATAAATGCATAGGCAAGGGTATTGTGTATATGCATGTATATAATGTATTTCTATGTGCATAAGTACATCTAAATATATGTTTGCATGTGTACATGCAAATTTATATGTAAATGGCTGTGACTGTGCATGTGCATGTGTATATATCTAAAGAGTATGCATGAATCCATATTTATCTAATCTACATGTGCATACAGTTACACATATATTTATACATGCATATGTACACATATATGATATAAATTATGTAAGATAAATACAAAAGAATAGCATGATCCTATAAGATTTCTTTCTCGTCTATAGAACTTCCTCCACCAGTGTAGCTTAGTAATTGCTCTTAATCTTCTAGTCTTTGAGAAATGCTTAAGTCACTAAGAAGCTCCTCAAGTAACTTGTTCAGGGTCACAAAGCCTGTCTGTCTGTCTGTATCAGATAGAGAACAAACTTGACCTCATGTCAGATGCAGGAGGGACTTGATCTCATGCCAGCTCTTCTCAATTCCAAGGATGGCTCCCCTATCTATTGATCTTCCTTTCAATGGGATTGTTAGCTCTGATGAAGATTTAAAAGAGTAAAAGTTGGGGATGGATGCTGTGATTCACCAAAGAGGTCTTTTTTAGGGATATTGGTGCAAGGAGGAATCAAAGGGGTAGCAGTGTTGCTCTAAGTAAATGTGACTATAACAGACAATGTAAAGAGGGAGAGACTACTTAATTTTGATTGTATTTCTATTTTGTTTACCAAGACATAGTTTTTTGACTTGATTATAAAACAAAAATGGATGGTATGGAATTGAAACACAAGATAAGATGAAATGATAGGGAAACACCTGTCTGCCCTCAATCATGTACGATTATTAAACTTGTTTGTGATCTTTGAAAACCTGAGGAGACATGGTGCAGAAATGCAGATAGGAAAATGAGGTGACCGTTTTCAAAAGAAGGAGAAGTGTGAAGTTTTCATACTACAGAAAGACAAACAACTTCTATTTCTGGCAAAACCTATCATTAAAGGGATGGCTTGTGAATGTTTAGAAAAGGAAGTGTTGATCATTAAGAGTCAGTACGGGCTCATCAAGAATAGGTCATGCCAGACTAAGCTAACATCATTTGTTTTTAATAGGGCTGCTAGACTGGTAGATTAGGGGAATACCTTAGAGAGAGCCTATGTGGATGTCAGCAAGGCATTTGAAAAAATCTCAAAGATCACTCATTGGTTGCTAGGATACACTGGAAATTATCCTTATTTGTATATATTCTATACTCTCCTTACGTTTGATAATAGCACCTGAGTGAAATTTAGGGCCATTTGGAATGGTCAAATCCAAAGAGTGATATAAGAGTCTATGTCAAGCTGGAAGAAGAGTTGTGGAAGGCGGTAGTGATTTGACCTTGCCCCTATTCTGTTCAACATCATTGTTAGTTACTTAGGGGTAGGGATAGGTTACATGCTTACTAGATTTTCAGATAACATAAGGCTAGGAAGAAAAGTTAATATATAGGATGAGAGAGTTAAGATTCAAAAAGATCTTGATAAGATAGCATGTTGTGACAAATCCAGTAGGAAGCTTTTTAGATGGATGTGTATAAAATCCTGAATTTGACTTTATAAAATCACCACTTCAGGTTAGGGGACATGCGGCTAAACAACAATTTATATAAGAAAGACATGGGATTTCAACAGACTGAAAGATCAATATGATTCAATAGTGGAATATAAGCCACTAAAAATACTAACATGAAAAAAATATTAACATGGTCTTAGACAGAATTAGGATCTGTACGTAATGAAGGCCTAAATCCTATTGTTCACTTTCCTGGCTAGAGCATATCTCACCTTGAAGCCACATTTTAAGAAATACATTGATAAACTGGAGTGTATCCAGAATGCAGAGAGAGCTATAAATTATGTTATCTAAGGATTAGATGAAGGAATTGGTGATGTTTAACCTGGAGAATGGATTTATGGGGATCATTTTGGCTGTTTAATGTTTGAAGTATTGTCATGTGGAAGAGGATGTTATACTTAGTTGGCTTGAGTCCAGAAGGGAACACCAGGACCAATAGGTGGAAGTTGAAGAAACACAAGTTTCAGTTTGATGGAAAAAGCCAAAACAAAACAGAACAAAACTTCCTTATAATTAAAATGATCTGAAAGTAGAGCAAGAGGTGGTGAGTTTCCCATCACTCCCTTTAAGCATAGGTTTAAGCATAGATGAAATACCTAATAATGTATAGGTTGGACTAGATGGCCTCTGAAATCCCATCTACTTCTGAGATTCAGAGAAGAAATGGTGTTACAGAATAGGATGCAGATTTCTCCACTGGGGCCCAAGATAAATGATGGATGCATGTCCCTTTTGAGCATCTAAAAAGAAGTGCTAAAAATATATTTGCCTGAAGCTTTGTGCATCAGATCAAGGGGACTTTAAACTGAAATGGAGAGGGAGAGAGACTACTGTCATGCAGCTGGTAAACCAGATACCACAAAGTCTAACAGATATAACATACAGCGTTTTATTATAATTCTGCATTTCCCCAGAGACTTGCAGAGTTCTCTGCTCATACATGGAAAGGGCTAAATGAATGTTTGTTAAATGAACAAGTGAATAAATGATATATACTCAGAAATGGGTTGGTAAGTACTTGGATATGAGAGATGAGAGCAGAATCAAAGATAAAATCAAAGTTTCAGATTTAGAAAAGGGAGGAGCATGGTGTCAACATAATTAAGGCATATGAAAAAGCAGATTTAGCAGGTAAAGGAGAAACAATTAAGCATAAGTTTAGCTTTGCACATACAGGGTTTAAAATGCTGATGAGACATTAACTGAATTATTCTGTTGGTAATGGGATATGTGGGACAATATCCATGTAGGCAACCAGTAATTCCCAGGAGAAATCTATAAGAAGAAGAGTAGTAAAAATGATATTGTCTTAAACGTGAATGTACAGAACGTGGTTAATAAGTTATGTTTAAATAGGAACAACTTCCCTTGTCTACTGTGGTGATCAATTTGCTCTGGGTTTCTTTTGAAATGCTTTACTAGTATGAAAGGTACTTCCAAATAATCACTTAGGAATATCTTTTAACTACACTAGCAGCTGTTAACACCCAGCATGCTCCTTTTTCAAGAGGTTTTGCCACCCTCACCCTCTTCTTAAGAACTTCAGCATTTTGATCATCAACAGAATTTTAAAGCATGATTTCTAGGAACTTCACAAGAATAAAAGACTTCTGTACAACAATTAGTAACTAGCATAAACCTGCCGTAATCCATTGCTAAATTCTTACACATTATTAAGCTCAGGAACAAGAAGGGATTGACCATGAACTAGGAAAGACACAAAAGTCTTCATGGAAGATGTGTGAATTGAGCTTTCTTCAAAAAATTGGTATTTATATGGCTAGAGAGGAGGGTGAGGAAAGCTAGAATGAAGATCTCACATCTCTCATTCCTGAACAGATATCTTTCCCACTGTGAAACAAAAAAATATATATACAGAAATATTAAATTATTCACATATGTTTCTTACATAAAGCTATTTCATTCTAAAAGCTTATTCCTACCTTTTGTTTCTTTTCTTATCTTTTCCTGAGACTATTTTGCCTTCTGACTACTTCAGTTCTTTTTTTGAAATTGCATGGGTATTTTTTTTTATTTCTGTTGAGCCCAAATCATGTTTTTTTTAAATCTGCTTTTTTGAGGTTGATTCTTTTTCAATTATAAAAATCAGCTTTCCCTTCCTGCTTTTCCCTTATTGGGAAAGAAAACTCTTATAAAAATGCAAAGGGAAGGAAAACAGATCACTATATTAGTCATTTCCAAAAAATCATGTTTCAGTTTGTGTCTTGAATTCTTCAGCTCTCTTTTAGGAGATGAGTAGCATACCATCATTGATCCTCAGGAAACAAGGGTGATTATTATATTGACCAAATTTCTTAACTCTTTCAAATTTGTTTGTTTTTACAGTGATGTTATATCACATCTTCACATTCTGTTCCCTTCAACTATGTGTCAATTCACATAAGCCTTTCCAAACTTTTCTTATTGCACAATAGCATTCCATTGTGTGAATATATAATTACATTGTATGTTATTATATTCCATTACAACAATATGATATGATATTATATACTGTTATAATACATTAATATATTGGCTGATAGACATCCTCTTAGTTTCCACTTCTTTGCTACAAAAAAGAACTGCTACATATATTTTTGCCCATATACCACTTTTCCTTTCAATTAATTTCCATATACTCTTTTTCCCCTGTGCCCATAGCTGTTCTTTCTCCATCTTTGCCAAATTGTTCCCAAAAGTATTTTGAGATGGTATAATCCATCTAAAAAATGAAGTTTTACTGTATGTTGTTCGTCACACAACTTTCTGGATTAGGTATTAGACAACTTCCCATAAAAGCTTGTTTCAAAATATATTTGGAAATATTCATTTTATGTAACTGAGCTTACTTTTCTTATAAATGAAGCATATGCTTCCCCCTTCCTATCTTGTTTTCTGCAGAGACAACATGAGTACTCTTTGAAATAAGACCTTATGCAATTTTCATTTGTGTTGTGTTCCCACTCTGATGGCAGAGCTAGAACTGGTCGAAACATTCAGGAATCAAATTAGAATTACACCAAGAGCATGTATAAATTCTTCATACCCTTTGACTCAGAGATTTATTGGTAGGCATAGAACACCAAAATATTCATAGCAGCAATTTTTTGTTATAGCCATTTGCTGGTAAGAAATTAGATCCCTATCTATTGTGCCAAAACAAATTAGTACATTAATGTAAAGGCGTATTGTGCCATAAGCAACGATGAATATGAAGAACTAAAAAAACAACATGGGAAGACATATCAGTGTCAATATAAAGTAAACAGAACCAGAAAAATATTATGACTACAATGATGTAAATACGAAGTAATAAATAAAGTAAAGAAACTGAACATTAAGACTTTTTGAAAACTCTTTGTACAAGTACACCCAGAATAAATCCAAAATAAATGCATACAAGTACTAATGATATCATAGGATGATGTCTTGACTTGTACATGAATCGGATTTAAGGTGAGGCAGAGTCGCGCAAAGTCATCAGCTTCACTCTCTCTTTCAGTGGGAAGACAAAAACCAGGATGACTGGCAATGGTCCAGAATGCAGCAGATGACCTTTTCCTTTTTGATGTCTGACCAAGCCCTAAGTTCTCCACAGTGCCTGCTTCAGCTGGCTTCGTGATCTGACTTTATGGGTCTTGGAACAAAATGTTCTCATCTGCCCATTCTGCTGGGCGAAGTCTTCACATATTTGGAAACATCCACATAACTCACTGTTCGTTACCCTTAACCTAGTTTAGCTCATCAGCCAGAGGGTTTTATCAGAGTGTAGCTGCTGCACAGGCTAGAGCTTCTTGGAGCCTCAGGTGAAAGTCCTGTGAAAGGTCGATTGACATGAATGGATATGAGCAGCCCTGAAAAGGCTCAGCTAACCCTCACACAAGGCAGGCAAGTCCTCTTTGAACAGTTGAGGGAGGGAAGGCATTAGCTCCTTGAGGGCAGGTTGGGGAGCAATATAAGGAAAATCTTCCTGTACATGGTAGAGCTTGAAGGAACTAAGAAATTCTACAAGTCAGTGTATAGGGCAAAGAGCTTTCATTGTACTGGGGACAGCCAGTAGAAAGTGGGCAGATCCAGTACTGTAAGTGAAAGAACAATAAGAACAGTTTAGTTGGATTAGTACTTAGGAAGGGGAGTAATATATGATGAGGCAAGAGAGGTAGGTCAGGGATTAGGTTGTGAAAGGCTTTAAAAGCCAAAGGAAAAGGTTCATATTTTATTTTTGAAGCAATAGGGAGCCACTTAGGAGGTACAGTGGATAGAGCACTGATCTTGGAATCAGGAAGACTCTTCCTGAGTTAAAATCCAGCCTCAGACACTTACTGTCTGTATGACCCTAGGTATTAACCCTGTTGGCCTCATCTACTCACCTGTAAAATGAGCTGGAGAAGGAAATGGCAAACCACTGCAGTGTCTTTGCCAAGAAAACCCCAAACTGGGTCATGAAGAGTTGAACACGACTGAATAGCAAACAAGAATTTACTGAATAGGAAAGAAACAAAGGACATTTGATTTAATCATAGAAGAGGAGGGAGGAGAGGGCAATCACATGACACCCAAGTTAAAGTCTACATTAATGATGACATTCTTTCCTGTATGTTGACAGATGCTTAAGTTCTATGATCCATCTCCTATGTACAATGTGTTCTATTTGGGTAAACCCTACTTTGTAATCCTTGGATTTAGATCCAGAATATGCTTTTGTGGTTATCTGGTTGATTTCTTTCACTGCCTCTGTCTCTCTACTTCTGTCTCTCTTTGTCTCTCTGACTGCCTCCATATCTGTCTCTCTCACTCTTTCTTCCTTTCAGATGACATAATTGAAGCACAGGTAGGGGCAGGCACTTCCAGAATGTCACAAATGTAGTAAATATCAGATTTGAGATTAGAATCCTTGTCCTCAAATGTGGTATTCTTTTGATTAAACCATATTCTCATGTGTACTCTATTCTATAACACAGACATATTTCTGAAAATCTGTAAGTAGAATGTTTATAAATAAAATATGGTGGAAAACAGGGTATTAGTTAAAGAAGCCTGTGACAAGTCCTTTTGTAAAGTGAAAAATCTTTTCTGTAATGAGGCAGCTAGGTGACACACTGAGTAGAGAGAGAGTTGGATCTAGAGTCTGAAAGACCCGGATTCTAATCCAGGCTCAAATATTTGCTATCTTTGTGACCCTGGATAAGTCACTTATCTTTCTGCCTCAGTTTCCTCATCTATAAAATGTGAATAATAATAGCACCTACCTCCTAAGGGTTGTTTTCAGAATAAAATAAGATAATGTTTACAAAGTGCTTATAAATATTGAAGTATTGTGTAAATCCTAGATAATATTATTATTAATTTAGTTATTATTCTATTATTAATCATGTGGATGATCATTTCAAATTTTATTTGGTTCAATTTTTAGTATGCCAAATTTCCTTTCTATAGCATGGCATGTACAATTTAAATTCTGCAAATATGTAATAGCAACGATGAAGAAAAAAAAAGTAAGTACACTTCCAAGTGTTTACACAAAAACATCCTCCTCATTAAAAATAAATGGACATTTTAATTATGCTTAGTTATCTGCCATTGAAATTAAACCATCCTGGCCTGCACTCTCAATAGCCCTTCTGCAAGATGTGAGGTAGAGTCTAAGAGGCCAGTAGAAATATAATCAGGAAAAATTCAAAGCTGCATACAACATGGAGTACCTGCACATTTTTTCAGCCTTACATCTTATTTCATCCGTAGACAAAGGATATGTCTTCAGCAGTGTTCTGGAGACCCATCTTTTAAACCCTGTGTACACTCTCTCTTGACTAAAATGTTAACCTTAAGGTCATGTGTTTCATTGCAAAACTAGATCTAAGAAGCCATTTCTTAATAAATATTTCATTCTTATGAAACTTCTGAGAAGTGACACCAACTATAAGATTTCTTTAAAAAACTCTTTGGTTGTTTGTTTTTACTTTATAATGTGTTTTGAAAGCATTTGTGGTCTTATTAGGCAGGTGGTCTCTGAAAGTAGGATGAAAATGTATTCTTCCTACAGGAAATAAAATCAATGCATTGAAAACTTCAGCCTTTTAGGCAGGTGGTCTCTTTGAGCACAAGTTCTTAAGCAAGTTTCACATACATGTCATTGGTGACAGTAGCAAGGAAAGTTTAATTTTGTTTTTTTTTAATTTTAATTTTATTTCATTTTAATATATCTTAATTAGGCATGCTAAAAAGAAGCAGTGAAACAGAGGTTTGGAAATGGGGGAAAACCTATGCAAGAGACATGAATAAGTAAGTTAAACTCAGAGATCTGCAGAGAAAATGTAAATCTGGCCACAGATTCATAAAAGGTCGTTTATGGGTGGTGATATTTTGCTTGCCCTGATCCTTTAAAAAAAAAAGATGTAGTCTTTGTTTTCCATGGCAGAAAATCCTGAGTCGCTGAGTGGGGTTTTGAGTGAGTCTTTAAAAGAAGAAGAAAAAGGAAAAAAATCTTTTCATTGGGCTGTGGGAAGCAAGGAATAGTTTTGAGATAGGATTTGGAACACAATAGTACCCTTAGCAAAACTGTCAGTCTGTTTTCAGGGTGGAATTGAAATAACCCTATTGTCTTCAAGAACTCCTACTTGGACCACTCTGTTCTACAGAATTAAAACTGCATTGATTAATCTTTAAAGCATTCACTGTCAGCGTTCCTTATCAGTCCTTCTGATATCCCATAATAGAACTTCTCTTCTTCAATTTATTGATTCTTACAAATAGAAACTCTGAGAAATGACATAAAATTTCATTTGAACACCAAAAAACTAGTCTACAAAATATTTATAAACATATTTTCTGTTAAAAATAACTTGCCATGGTTAAAATTAAAAAAACACTGAATAAATTAATAGATCAGGGGACCCTCTTCAAGGTGTAGATTGGCTTAAAAAATACATGGAGTTAGCATAATACAAAGACAGAACTAAAGTGACTATTTTTTAAAAAAAATTTAGAGAACACTACTTTTGGGAATCAAGCAGTTGGAGTGCTTAAAGAGAGTGTGAAATAACAATATAATGTGAGTGTACTTTTTATGGGCCAAGGTAGCCTTAGTTGCATTCGATAAGTATCTCAAAAGAGGCCCTAAAGAGAGGGTATACAGGAAACCTGTAGTTAGCTGAAATAGCAAAGCCTCATTTTCCCCATGGCCTTACCAACCCCTAGCTTTTTTTGTTTTTTTTTTTTTTTTGATTTAGAATACTATTGGCAAGCACAGCTGCTCACCTGCTTCCGAACTCCAAATGGTTTGAAGTAGCATCGGGATATACAGATGGGCCAAGAGTTAGGGTATATGGTTGTGGGGACGGGAAGGAGGTAAATATGGTCAGGCTGTAGATTTGGTTTTCAAGTTTCTACTTGGCAAAATATTGAGTCTTGATTCATTGTGTTATATATTCCAAGATCAAGTTAAAAGGTAGAAAACCTGGATGCTAACTGAAATGTATTGAACAGCTGGCTCTTCCATTTCCCCATGTGTGCAAATGCTAATTTAATCTGAGTTGTCTCTTCACTTCTAAAAAGGCTCCAATGTTTTGTAAATCTGGATGTGATTATGGATATATCCCTATCTTAAAATAAATAAGTTGAAAAATCTGGAAGTTCCTTTTAAAGATCAGAGAGCTCCAGTTACAGAAAAGCAAAACAAGACAAAAAAAAAACTCTCACCAAGATCATAAGTACCCCTTTTGGACTTTTCTAAGTGGTATTTGCAAGAGTATATCAACTTCAACCTCTTACAGTTATACTTTCTGGATGTGTGTTGTATATGGGCTATTGCCCAGTTCTGTAATATGCTCATATACATATAATTTTGGGAACATATAAGGCAATGTCAGTTAAACCTTTTATCAATTCTAGACTCCTCATTTCCGGTATAGTTATGAAAATGGATCAAGATGACAAGGTCAAGGCTCTCCTGTGTGACATCACAATATAGTTCTGTTTATAATTTCTTTCCCAGAGCTTGAGTACCCTGTCTGTGTTGTGACAAAGGAAGCACCTCCATTACAGAGAAAATTATAGGCCACATTGAAAGCTGTGTTTTATATTATTCTTCAAGCAGACCTAGGTGACGAACTTGTAGTTTCATCACTAATGAAATACCAAGGAAATTACACAGTGTTTCACAGATTCTATTTCAGAGACCATCAACTAAAAGGCTCCATTGCATCCACTGCAAAGAAAAATAGGTGGGGATTATCAGCTGTTGTCTATTAGTTTTTATAGTGAAATACCACCATTTTTATAGAATGTTGAAATCTATGTGCATGTGTGCATACATATACATGTATTCACAAAATGCACATTATATATTATATAAATATATCATATATATTATATAGAGTATATAGATAGAATTTTTGTAAGAAGAGAGTGACATTAAAAACAAACATATAAAAATCTAAGGATTCCAGTGGCTAAAGGAAGAAATAAAGATGCTTGGCTTCCCAACTCCTACTCTGAAGGGCACCAAAGGTAACTGAACTTCAGTTCATTTCCTGTTCCAGGTTCCAACTCCGAAACTTTGAAGGTCATTGTAGGAACACAATCATCCTTCTTGTACTGGGGGGAGGGAGAGATTCTACTCAGAAAGATAGGTCATCTTCCTGCTTTATAATTTTCCATATTGTTTTATTTTACTTAGCAATTATGCATTATTCACATGAAATAAACCATCTACTTGTACTGGTCTAGAAGGCAGGAAGAGAGTGCCAGGCAATTCTTTCCACAATTCTGTGTGCATCATGGGGGAGGGTGACTCTCAATATGTGTTTTGAGCCCCAGTTTCCTTCCTGAGCTCTAGCCCTGCATCATCAGCTGATCACTGATTATTTCAAACTGGCTGGTCCTTAAGCATCTCAAACTCAATGTCCAAAACAGCAATTAACATCTTTACCCCCTCAAATGTACTTCTCTTCCAAATTTCCTTATTTCTGTTGAGGGCATCAGTATCCATCCAGTCATACAGTTTGCAACATCAGAGAATTCTCTACTCCTTGGTCCATCTGACCTCAGATATCCAATAAATTATCAAGTCTTGTTAATTCTATATCTACAGCATTTCTTAAGTTTTTGCCTTTCTTTTCACCCAGTCATTACTCTAGTTCAGGCCCGTAGCACATTCTAACTCAGTTTCTGTCACAGCCCTCAGTGTTATTGCATTAAGCCTCTCTCTTCTCCCATCCATCTTCCATACAAATGGCAAAGTGATATTCCTAAATGTTGTGGTATTTAGGGTGGTACTTTTTTTTCCTGTTTTCTCTTTTGGAACGATGAGGTAATCAAGTGCCTTTGATGAGTTTTGCTTTTCAAATGAAATGCCAAGCAAAGTGGACTTTTTGTTGTCTTTGTTTTGGAGTGCTTCTCAGAACTAAGGAATCTTTGATTGAATTGGGAGTCTTTGATGACCTGCTTTTGTCAGAGAGAAGACCTAGTTCACATGGGTTTGAGTCGCATGGTTGTGACGCCCTTTGACCTTGAAGAAGTTTATATAAACTCAGAAGCTAGTGTTTTGCCTTTTGGGGGCACACTCATTGAAAGAGTGCTGGTGACGAGTCTCTGGGTAGCCGTTGAAGCAGCCACTCCTACTTTGAAAAACCCAGACGCTATTGCTTCTCTCTGCTATAACTGTTGGAGTATTGCTTGGACAGACAGCTAGAAGCCTGTCGACTGATTCATGTTTATTTGCTCTGTTTATATAATGTATGCTTGTAATTTCTGTTTGCATTCTTTTTGAAGTTTGGGTGCTGGCTTTTCCCCCTGAACTAAGTGAATGATATATGTATGTTTAATTAAACTGAGATTGTTAACCCCTTAAAGTTGCTTTCCTTAGAAAAGCAGATCAAAGAACCTAGCCACCCTCCTGTGTTCTGGTGTTATTGGCCTTACACAGCCACAGTAGCAACAAGTAGCATTGTTGTTACACTAAAGCACAAGTGTAACCATACCACTCTCCTCTACTCAAGATACTCCCATGGCTCCCTATTACCTTCAAGATTAAATAAACTCTGCTTTAAACTATATTTAAGGGTTTTCATGACTTTTCTTCAACCTACCATCTAGCCTTATAAATAACTTCCCTCTGTCCCTTAGAATCCCTGGCTTCCTTCAAGACCCAGATCAAGTATCACCTTCTTCAAGAGGCCTTTCTTCCACAAGCTGCTAGAGCCTTCCATCTTCTCCATGTATATCTTGTATATACTACTTGTGGATATACTCTCACCTCCATAGGATTGTAAACTTCTTGAGGACAAAACTAGTTTAGCTTATCCTATGTATCTCCAACATTTAACACAAATTTTAGTTCATAAGAATGCTCGTTGATTGATAGATTGAATAATTCTTGCTGTTCCTCACATATGACATAACATTTCCTGTTTCTTTGTTTTTGTACAAGCTGTCATCTGTGTCTGCAATAAGCTTCCTCCTTGAATCCTTATTTTCCTTCAACATTTAACATATGTACCACACTGAGGCCCTTCCTTACTTCCTTGATCATTTCTACTGATAACACCTCCTCCATTAAATTTTCCTTTATATATTTTCTATTGTATACACATGATTGTATGTATGTACGCACATACATACGTACATATATACACACGTGTATATGTGTACACACACATGCTTTTTACACCATAGGACATAAACTGTTGGACTGTGACTATTTTATTTGTGTCTTTGATTTCTCGGTACCCAGCCTTGTGTCTGGCACATTGTGCTTGTTGACCAAAAAGATATATATGCTTATTTTTTCAAAGTCAGATTGGATTTGTTTTAAAACCAAACTTTTATGAAAGAGCTTTTAAAAATATTGGTGTATTATACCTTATACGTAATCATTTTTCATGTTTCTCTTTAACTTAAATCTTATTAGCAAAATTTTAAGAAATCATTGCATCTCAGAATTGGAAAGAATCTCATAGGTAATTTACAATTCAACACCACTGGTACTCAAACACAGTAAGACTTAACAATATAGCATCCTTTGCAATCTCACACAGACACAGACACAGACACACACACACACACACACCCATGTGCCCACACACAGAGAACCTATAGGTGACTAGGAGAAAATAGCTTATAACCTACTAAAGCTCCTCAAAATACACATAGAATAAAATACTCCAAAGAGAGGTTCAAGATATAATAACCTCGTTAAGCACTACTAAGAGTAGTGGATATAGTCCAATGCACTAAGATCAATATATTTTGGAGGCCTTTCCCATTCTCCTCAGCTACTAATGCCTTTTCCTCTGAGAATACTTTCTATCTCTTCTGCATATAGTATATTTTGTATGTATCTAGTTATTTCAAACTTTGTCTCCCTCATTATTATATGAATTCCTTTAGGAATTGGACTACTTTTGCCTGTCTTTATTTCACTAGCACTTAGCAAAGGGTCTGGCATATAGTAAAACACATAATAAATCCTTCTTGATTGACAGATTGATATTTATAGGATTTGGGGGTCTAGAAACAGAGAAGGAATGTCAAGCAAAGAAATGGAAAGGCAACAAAACTTATAATTCTGGAAAGGGAGAGACTGGAAATGATCAGTTGGGTAGAAGGAACAGGTTGATCATTAAACAATCATTCACCCCAAAATAGACTCACTCTAGATAGTATCTTGAAAAAACTGAGAGATCTCTAGGTGTTGTGGACTAGAGAAAAATGGTAGCTCACTGTATCCTTTAAGATATGTTGCCCTGAAACCTATCTCCTGAGTTGCCAGATGATATGTGCTAAGACAAGAAATTTTAGGAGTAGGTCATAATCAAATATATGATGATAGTCTTATATAATGGTTTATAAAGTTGCAAAATATTAACATAAAGTTATAAAAAATACTGTTTTTTTTCCTTTAGGTTGTGGGTCTAGACTTGAGATTTCATAGGAAGAGGGAACTCCCTCTGTGACTATAGATCAGTAACTCTTCTGTAATTTATAGAGTTGACTAGGGTGCTGAGGAATTAGATGACTTACCCATGGTCTCATAGATAGTATATGTCAGAGGCAGTATTTGAAACAAGGTCTTTCTGGTTCTAAGACTGACTTTTTTTAACAAACACACCACATTGCCTTCCTGAAAGAATGACAAAATTTGAGAATGATAGTGTCAAAGCTCTGAAACTTCATATTTTCTTATTGAAGCAATTGAGATACTCAACCAGAATGTTCATAAAGATATTGATTGGATTCTGCTTTTGCCAAATCTTTGGAAAAACAAGCCTCTATTATGGTTAAAAGCTTTTCACATTATACTTAATCCATATAGGAGGCAGGGTCAAGTTCTGTCCTAGATTTCATCTAAGCAGTGAATGAGTAACAACGATGACAAAAACACAGTATAGATAAAGAAGAAATCTTGGTATAAGATAGAGTCTCTAACATGCTGAATAAATTAGCAATAAAGAAAAAAAAGTAGTTTTTCAAAGTCAAGTCCTTTGTTCTCTTTAGAGCCAGAAGGTGTTGGCTATACTCCCCATTCTGCTTAATGTAACACAGCTCTTTGCTGTTTGGTGTCCATCAATGACCACTAAATGAATAGAGTATGCCTGCGCTAGCATGCCTGGTCTCTGTTTAATGATTTAACTGATGGCTGCTGTCTTAATTAAGGTTTGTTTGCATTACAAAGTGGTTTTCATTGACCATAGCAAGGAGGTAATTAATATTTGTGGATTTTTTTTTCAAAATTTGTTAATGCTCTTTAGGTTTGAATTAAATATGTATATTTTGCAAAATATTAAAAAAAATCAGAACTATCTTGAGAATAGAAGTATCAGTATTGACACTTTGGTTGGTTGATATTGTAGGGAAGAAAAGATGATAATGGGTCTTCCACCTTCCATACTAAAAATAAAAGACATAATGATTTAACGAGATACAGACAATACTCTATTGATAATAATAAACTAGATTAATATAATGATGCAATGTCTATATGGAGGAATGAAAGTTTTAGTTCAGGAATAGCTGATGACTGATGACTTTCATGAAATTATTGGCTTCATGGAACTAGACATTGCTAAGTGTGGGGATTATTGGCTAAATAATCCCATACTAAAGAGTCCTAGACCTGGCTTGTAAAATGAATTTACAGTATAATTAAGGCTATACAATATGGTAGAAAAAGCAGTGTCCTGAGCATCATGTTTTCTTGGTTCTAATCCTGAATAATTATATGTGTGAAATTGTGGAGAAAATGATCTAATTGTAGTAGTGTAACATAGCAACCGATAAAGTTTAAGAGATTTCAAGTTGCATTAATAAAAGTGATAGATTATCAAGAACAAAGTATATGATAGTTTTAATGTATTGTGTTGGCAAACTGGAAATAGTCACAAGAGAAGAAGGAAAAAAAATGTGTTGAATGTATTGGTTCAGAGTAAGAAACAAAAGAGGTTTTATAGGCTACATAGAAGTATATATACATACATATGTACATATATACATATATGTATGTGTACATATAAATAAAGAGATTGGAGCAGAATCAGGAGAACATTGCACACAGTAACAACAACATGGTGAGATGACTGACTTTGATAGACTTAACTCTTCTCAGCAGTATAAGGATCTAAGACAACTCCAAAAGACTCATGATGGAAAATGCTATCCATATGCTGAGAAAGAACTATGGAGTCTCAATGAAGATTGAAGCATTCTGTTTTCCCTTTTTTTATTTGTTTCTTCTTTCTCATGTTTTTTTCCCTTTAGTTCAAATTCTTCTTTACAGCATGACTAATGTGGAAATGTGTTTAAAAAATAAATAGATCGTTGTCGTTTGAAGAGGACCAAGGACATCATGGGGTGATTACTTGACTTGTGTGAGAATTGGATATAAGTGAGGCAGAATTGTACAAAGTCATCAGCCTTACTCTCTTCCAGAGTCATCAAAGTCCAACGGCAACACAAAAGTCAGGACAACTGCCAATGGCCCAAGATGCAGCGGATGACCTTGACATCTTCAATGTCTGACCAAATTCTAACAACTCCACAGTGCCTGCTTCAGCTGCCTTTATGGCTGTTGGAACCAATTGTTCTGATCCATCCATTTCACACGGGGAAGTCTTTGCATGTTTGGGTAGGATAACACCCTAACTCACTGACAGGTTTGAGGCCTGTTAGTTATCCTCAACCTGGTTTAGCCTGTCAACACCATTTATCAGGATGTGGCCACTGCATATGCTATAATTCCTACAAGCCACAGGTGAAGATTGGGTGGCAGAATACCAAAGGTGAATGAGTAGTCCTGAAAAGGGCTTAGCAACCCCTCACTCCAGGGGTGCTAATATTCGTGGAACCTTCAACACACCCCAAATAGATAGATGCAGGTATAGATGTAGATAGATAGACAGACAGATAGATAGATAGATAGATAGATAGATAGATAGATAGATGGATGGATAGATAGATTAGCTTTAGATGCAGATTATAAATGGGGTAAAACCAACTTGACCTTTTGAACTAACTGATATGAAGAAAAATAGGAAATAAGTAAAATATAAATTTTCTTAATTTGTAAAATGATCTGGTTGGACAAAATGGCTTCTGATGTTACTTCCAGCTCTAGAACTGTGATTCTGTGAGTTAGGAATTTTTTAAAAAGGCTACTACCATTTCCTAGGGAGTTTTAACCAATGTAAATCACTCACTAAAAAGAGAAAATGAATGGAACCTAAAAATTGCTTCAGCCAATTAATGCAGGATTCCCTTGCCAAGCAGAGAAATATGGTAGCTAAGGGCAACACCAGTTGAGAACATAAACTCATGTGTAAAATATTATGGAGGAAGAGGATGGAAGATTATGAGCAGTATCACCTCATAAAACAGTAAGAAGCAGTGGAAGGGAAAAAACAAATTTATAGAAAGCTTGGCAAAAGACCCAACTAAGCCAGATCATCCCAAAGGGATTTAATGATGAAAATGGAAGGAGTCCAATGAGTAGTGAAAAGTGGAAAAGATCTGTCAAGATATTTGTAACAGGTTCTTTTCTTTCTATCAGTCACAATGCAGCCACTGCATTTGGACTCTAAGATCACAGTTTTCAGTTTGCTATATGAAGAGGAAATTGTGCTAAATAAAAGAAAGAAAATTTGGACGAGACTAAGGATACACAGTAAAGGTCCATGTTCAAGATATGACAATTTTCATGGTGTTGAGTGCTTTTCAAAGAATCTGTAAGAGGGTAAGGATATTAATTTTTTTTGGAAGGAGGGGAAAGCACAGACCTGACTATTACTTTAAAAAAAATGGCTGGTACCTCTTTCTTTTCAGCGAGGCAGCCCAGTGGCCGGTGCAGCGTTTCAGAGATGCAGATCTTCTTGAAGACCCTGACCCGCAAGATCATCAGGCTTGAGGCCGAACCCAGAGATATTATCGACAATGTCAAAGCCAAAATCCAGGACAAGGAAGGTATCCCACCAGATCAAAAACGTCTATTTTTTTTGCCGGAAAACAGCTAGAAAATGGCCGAACTCTCTCCGACTACAACATCCAGAAAGAGTCCACTCTGCATTTGGTGCTGCATCTTCGAGGGGGCGTCATTGAGCCTTGCCTTCACTAGTTGGCCCAGGACAACTGTAACAAGATGGTCTGCCTCAAGTGTTATGCCCGTCTGCACCCCCACGTTGTAAACTGCCGTAAGAAGAAGCTGGGCCACACCAACAATCTGAGTCCCAAGAAGGACAAATAAAGATCAGCCTTGGGACTCAGTTTTGGTTTGGCTCCCTGACTGATGAAGTACTCTTGAGTAGTCTGTTGTAACAAAGCCTTGTTCCTGGGTTTAATGCGGCTGTGCTATCAATAAAATACCCTTTTATTTGAGAAGCAGGGGGAAAAATGACTGCTAAATGAACCACATGGTCAAGAGCATGTGGGGGAGGAAGTAGATAAAGAATTGCTTTTGTTCAGACTTCCATATACAATTAGATGAACAACTCATAAATGTAGTCCATCCTTACTATACAGGTAACTTCTGTCTAATTTTTTATCTTAAGATTCAAAGTCTATTAGAAATAGAAAGACGCTTAAAGATCCTTTAGTATAAATTATCCAGTGTAAAGATGAAGAAAATGGGATGGAGAGTTTGTGGTACACACAGCAATGTAGTAGAACAGGAACTATCGCTGCTGTTTCGAGTCCCTACCTTTCCTGTCATGCTATTTCTCTTCTGCAATATTTGCCTCCATTAACCTTACATTGACTAGATGTCAACATTTCTTTTATTTATTTGTCTGTGACGCTGTCTTTTATTTTGGAAACGAAGTATTTTAGATTATAATATCCTTGAAGACAAAGATTGTATCTTATTCATCCTTATATCCCTCACAGTACCTAATAAAGTGACTTGATCCTATTAAATACTTAATACATCTTTATCCAACTGAATTCTACTGAAAGTGCCTCAAAGGCATGGAGTTCATTTTTCAGACTGATGAATATGATGTGCTGCCCAGCCCCAAGTGTACACATGTGTGCATGTGCACACACACACACACACTCACCTGGGGGACTAATTGGATTATTATAAATAAAAAGGGAAGCATATGTAAATCATAACATATTAGACCTTTGAGATAATTTAGTCTAGCCTCTCATTTATTTTCAAAATTAGGAAACCGAAGTCCATACAGGTCAAGTGATTAAGACTGCAGTTGTCTTAATTCTCCTTCCTTTACACCATACTGTCTTTCTTGTATCTTATTTTCACAATTAATGAATGGTAATGCAATTATATACACAATACAAGTGGAAGAGCTGAATGTAATAAAGAAGGAGCATCTGGAGTTTTACCTGGTTGGCTTCATTTCATTCCTTGAGGGTGTGCATGCTCTCTTTGCTGGTGAGAGGACATATATATACACTTCTCAATTGCTGATTAGAATTCTAATTCCTTAAAGAGACTATTCCTTTTTCCTTTCATCTTTTATTCCTTTCCTTTTTCCCACCTTTCCTTTTTTTTAAAATTCTTTCCTTTCCTTTTCCTTTAAGAATATTCTGGAAAACAGTAGTACTACTCATTTAATTTTGCATTTTTTTCACTGAATTTAGCAAACAGTAAAAATTTCCTAAAATAAAATGATGGTAAATTATGCTAACATAGCAAATTATGCAAAATTATGCTGACAAATGGTGTCAACTACTACATTCCCTGCCCCCAATCTCTACCTCTAGTGCAGTGGCCAAAACTTAACTCCCATAATCATTTAGAATTACTTTACTGCCAAAATTGTAGATTTTGAAATTTCTCTCACATAGGACAATAATTACTTCCTTCCTCCCTCTCTCCCTTCCTTCCTTCCTTCCTTGCTTGCTTGCTTTCTTCTTTCCTTACTCCCAACCTTCTTTCCCTCCCTTCCTTTCCTCCCTCCCTTCCTTCCTACCCTTTTTTCCTTTCCTTCCTTCCTTCCCTTCCTTCCTTCCTTCCTTCCTTCCTTCCTTCCTTCCTTCCTTCCCTCCCTTCCTTTCCTCCCTCCCTTCCTTCCTTCCCTTCATTCCCTTTCTTCCTTCCTTCCTTCCTTCCTCCCTTCCTCCCTTCCTTCTTCCTTCCTCCCTCCCTCCCTTCCTTCCTTTCTTCCCTCCTTCTTTCCTTTCTTCCTTCCTTCACACAGGCATCCCATGCTAGGTGGTGCTGTGCTAGTGTCTCCCATGTCTCACAATCAATTCCAGACTTCTTTAGAAAGACCTTGATACTGTTCTTGGATCAGTTCTTCTGATTTCCATTGTGGACATATAAGTTACTCCATATATTTGTTTTGAAAAAATAGAGTAGACATTGTATTTTGTATAATGGGGTCTTTTATTCCTTTTTTGTGGCCCTTTTGTGGTAATATCCAAGCAACATAAACATTGAGTTGAATGGGATGATGAGGTTTTTTTTTCTCCCATTGTATATTATCATATTCTCAAAATATTTACACTAACTGCTTGTTTCGATAACAATTTATTAGAGAGGCTTTCCCCACAGTTATATCAACATTCAATTTTTGAAACTTTTTTCTTAATTTTAATATTGTAAGTTGTATAAAACTGTATCTTAATGATGCCTTGATTTGTATAAGTTATTAAGAAATTTAGGGATCTTTTCACTTGTTTACAAAATTTAGTATTTATTCCTTCATGCATTATTCGTATCCTTTGACACTTATTCCTTTAGGTATGGTATTATTAGTTTTGCAGATATGCATGAGTAACATGTAGATTCTGGTTATTGGACATATATTTATTTGATAGATATAATACACACATAAAACAAATAATTTATTACTCTATTTTAAAAAATTTAATCATAGGAAATATTTATTTTTTGCTTTGTAAAATTCTTTTATTTATGTAGAGTCAAACACATCACTTTCGTTTTCAATAATTTCTTTTATTTGCTTGACTGATAAACATCCTCTTCTTCACAGTCAACCAAAACATATTATTCCTTTTCCCCTTAATTTTAAAATTATTCTTATGTTTATATCACTGTTATCATTAGAGATTCTTGAGATAGATGGTGTGAGTTTTGGATACAAACATATAAATATTTAGTCTTCCCAGAAGTTATATTTTAAAGACAAGTTTAACAGATATTACTCTATTACAAATGTTGGAGTCTGTTTATGGGTCCTCATTGAACTATTTATTTCTCTACTGTTTCTCCACTAGGAAAAAAGACTTTATAATGGCTTTAGACTACATTTTCAAATTTGGTAGTACTAATTTCCTTTCATAAGTTTATTTTTCCTTGTTCTTGATATTTTTGTCCAGTTGTTTTTCCATCTGAATTTTGTTTTAACTACCTAATCCTAGGGGAAAAAATTCTATTGTTATTTTGATTTTTTCCATATTAAATAGGATTATTGAGAGTAGAATCTAATATATATCCATATATAAATACATATGTGAATCCATATCTAAATGCATGTGCGTGCATAGAATTTATATACATATATGTGCATATCAATATGCATATTTATGTGCCTATGTATGCTCATTTGTTCAGTCATTCAGTCATGTCTGAGTCCATGGGCTGTTTTTTTTTTAATTTTTTTTGGCAAAGGTATCCCTCTCCAGTGTGTCCTCATTTTAGAGATGAAGATCTGAGGCAGAGTGGTTAAGTGACTTACCCATGGTTACTCAGCTAGTAAGTGTCTGAAGCTGGTTTAGCACTCAGATCTTCCTGACTCCAGGCCTAGTACCACCTAGCTGTACACACACACACACACACACACACACACACACACACATATACATGTCCCACTTGAGGGACTACAGGGATGATGGTGTTGACCTCTACAGTAATAGAGAAAGTGGGAAGGGAAGGTATTGGGGGGAAGAGGAGGTAATAGAATAGTGGGTTCAGAGGTTTTGGACATGCTGAGTTTAAGATGCCTACTGGACATTCATTTTTGAGATGTTGAAAGGCAGTGGGAGATGTAATATTGGAGGTCAGCAAAAAAACTTGGGGCAGGATACGTAGGTGGGAGAATCATAAGCTTAGCGATGGTAATTAAATCCGTATGAGATGATGAGATCATTAAGTGAAGTCATATAGAGAGAGAAGAGAAGAGAGTCCAGGACAGAACAATGTGGGACCCCTATGAAATAGAAACTGTCGTTTGGAAGAGGACCCATCAAAAAAGACAGAGAAAAAGCAGTCGGATAGATAGGAGGAGAACCATGATAGAGTGGTATGCCAGAAGAGAAAAGAGAATATCATTATATGTTTTTTGTGTTCCCTCAAAATCTGTACTCTTTTCCAATCAGCATCTGAACCTTGGAAGTGAATCATTACAGAGAAGTGAGTTCTTTTCTCACAAGCCTGGCTCATGCTCATGGCATTATGGGAAACTGAGTGATTTCCTATTTTGTTTCTTTATCGTTCGTGTCTACTAGATAGTTTTTTTGTGTATTTGCTACTTCCTCAGTACTAGATTGTAGATTTCTTCAAGGTAGAAACTTTTGTTTTTACCTTTGTGTCCCCTATATCTAGCACAGTCCCCTGCACCGTTTTTGTTCAGTACGGACCTGTAATTTCATTGAGGTAGCAATCTGTGGGGGAGAAAACTCTTTTCACCAATGTGGATGACCAGGTGACATGTCCAGTGACTTGTCCAGGGTCACACAGCTAGTTGGTGTCAAAGGTAGGATATGAAGTCAGGCCTTACCATCTCTATGGCCAGTCCTCTCTTGCTAAGCACATAGTAAGTGCATAATAAGTTTTTGTTACATCGAATTATTGTGAATCTGCAGTGTCTTCCATTGATAGGTGAGTCTTCTCTGAGAACATCTTTTTGTGTTGCTTCATTTAGTTGCATTAATAGATCATTGCTCAACCAGATGAAATACCTGACACATTAATCCTTGAAGCACGGCAATAGGCTCTTAAAACATTTTTGGCAGACTATTGTTCTTAAAAACTTTACCACCTCTTGTCAAAATAAATCAAACCATGCTAATCTCCACAAGCACTTAAAAAGGAGTAAAATTATGTGGAATCATTTTATATACCAGATTACTTTGTGTATTATTGCCTTTCTCTTGAATGAGAGGGGGAAAAATGAATCGAATATCAAAAGAGGGAATTGCTCCCTTTTATTACAATCATTTTCTCTTCTACAGAGATAATTAAATAGAGCTTAAAAGGCAAGAGTGAGAAAGGCAAAGAGAGAAAGATTTTAAAGGCCAGAAGTTAATGTTTGCATCGGAGATTCATCAGTTAAAGGCACATTATCAATAAAACTTCAACTTGCCTTTTATATTATTATGACTAGTAAGATGACCTATAAATGATACGAAATGTGCAAAGATTCTTTCCTCAGGCAGGACTGAGTCTTCAACACTGATATTTTTCAATACATGAAACCTTTTCTTGGTGGCATTGTTACTAACACAGTGAGTTGGGGTTTTTTTGTCTTTAAGAAAAAATCAGCAGGTTTTTGTGGAGAGAAGTGGGGGTGAATAAGGGATGGTATAGACCTAGAAATGAGCAAAAGGTATTGCAGATTTGAGGAACCAGATTCATTAATCAAGATTAAAGGGAGGAAAAACTTTTGAAAATACCCTTAAGGATACATAGGCATCATAAATACAATAGTGTGCTGAGACAGGTTTGTGTAATTCTCACCAATAAACAAATAAGATGGCTTCGCACCCAAGATCTTAAATAAAAACACACAAATATGCAGTGTAAACACACACACACACACACACACACACACACACACACACACACACACGGGAAAAATAAGCAAGGAAATTCTTTCCGATAGCCAGTTTCATGAATACAACTACTCCCCTGTACTAGAAGCTTTTACCAGCCAAATAAAATATCACTGTTCCACTAGGAAATGAATGGCTAGGCAAACAGAAAGTGCAATGAATCTGAAGCTGATGAATATAAGGACTTCTCCATGAAGTCCCCTGTGTCAAAACTTATTATAGAGGCTTTTTTGTAGTTGAGGACATTCCCAAGACCAGTTGTTCAGTGTTATGTAAATGACAAATGACCAGAAAAAAAGTTGGCACAGGTAAGTAAGGCAATTGGTTCCTAATGAAAGGCTCCAAATAGGTTTGATTAATATCTGAAAGTAGCTTCTTCTTGGGAAAAATAACATGTTTGTAGCTTCTACTGAATTTGGATATTATTTTATTAAGTAGCATAAATTCTAATAGAGCCTTTAAAAATAACAGCATATTGATTCAAAACATCTTTTTCTTGCTTCTCCATTGCATTGGATTGAGTTTCATGTCCAGTTACAGATAAATGGTTGAGAATTTTTTGGGCCAGGTGAATCAACATTACATCAAGTTGGTATATTTATCTCTTTCCATTTCTATGGCATGTTACAATTGACTGTACAAAGTTTGGGCTCCTGGGATATGAATTTAGGAATAGCCTTTTTCTACCTCTTTAGCCTCCCAAAGTTTTAATAGATACATCTTTCAGAGGAAATAGGTAAGAATGGAAATTTAAAAATTATAACAAAATTGGTTGAAAAGTCTATTTTTTGTGACTTCAACAAAATTTACACTGTTTTTTCATTCTTCAGTAACAGCTTCAGGAAAGTGAAATTAAAAACATAGATACCCTTCAAGAAGTGTGATATTTAATAACTCCATTTTCTCTCTTCTCCAATGTGTCCTTCATACAGCTTCCTAAAGCACAGGTCACTTCTCTGCTCCAGAAGCTTCAGTGTCTCCCTATTGCCTCCAGAATAAAATACAAATTCCATTGTTTAGCACTTTAAAACTTGTATAATCTGTTTCCAACTGATCTTTCTCAGCTGATTTCACATTATTTCTCCTTGTGTATTCTACTTGTTTTCCTCACCTGTGTCATTCCCTCTTCCACCAGTGCCTTTGCTCTTTACCACACTTCTTCCTACCCCAACTCCATTAGAGTTTATAAAACTCAGATTTATTTATTTCTATTTTTTCCCTCTGTCCAGATAGGGTATCATACCCTTACTTGCCCATGCTCTGTCCAAAAGGAGTGTAAATTTTGATCTCTGAATCCTTTTTTTTTTCTTAAGGACCATGCCTTAAACCCCAATCATTCTCTCATTACTGGCCAACAATACATCCCAGGCTCTGCCCTACTTGGTCAATTTTGGGATTCCATGGCTCAGAGTGAATGTAAATGGCAATTATTTTTGTTTTGGCCAGAAACCATGAGGGTCTTCCCCTTCCAGATTTATTTTTTTTTGACTAGGTAAAAGAGGCCACCCTCTGCCTCATTTCTTACCTAACCTTAATCACTGAATGGGCACAACCTCAGTCAAATCGAGACCTGTTAAAGAACTTAGCTTAAAAAGGCCAAGATATCTCACTGCATCCAAGGCCATTTCCAGTTTCCTGATCTATATCTTGCCACTGGACCTAAATGGCTCTGGAGGAGAAAGTGAGACTGGTGACTTTGCACAGCACTCTCACTTAAATCCAATTCACTTACATGTCATGGAATCACCTCCTTGATGTCATGGTCCTCTTTGAGAACAAAGGATAAACCACAACAATATTTAACCACACAAAAAATGAATTATTTTAATGGATCTATGAGTAAAAGAAGAAAACTTTCACTAGGAATTTTTGTAGTATAAATGGTGTGTGTGTGTGTGTGTGTGTGTTTGTGTGTGTGTGTGTGTGTGTGTGTGTGTGTGTATAACAGCACTCTTCAAATGACAAACTCATGCACTTCTGGTGCCAAGATGATAGAGTGAGGAAGGAATGCAGATTCCCCTCCAAACAACTAGAAAAGAATTGGTCTAGGAGTAGGGAAGCAGCTGACCAGCCCATCAGGAAAGGTCTGTCTCACTGGGGTGGGAGGGGAGTGAGGTCCAAGGCCTGCAACAAGGCTCCAAGCATGGAGCAATCCACCAGTGAGGCACTCCCTCCTGCAAACCAGCAGATCCTTAGGCAAGAAACCAGTCTGTGCAGCCCAGCAAGGTGCCACCCAGTAGCCCTGCCCCCAGCACGAGGTAAGACCTTGAGCCCATTGCTGAAAAGTAGTGAAGCCATGCTCAGGGGCTGGCCTCAGTGGCAAGACCCCATCCCTGGGGCCTAGCAGCAGAGAAACCCTGCTTCAGTAACAATTCAGCACCAGGGTCCCACTTCTGGGGCAGACTAGCAACAAGATCATAACTCCAGGGCCAGCTACCAGAAAGACTATTACCATAGTAACCCAGCAACAAGGCCCCACCCCTGGAGCAGGCCAGTGGCTAAACCCCACATTCAGGGGAGGCCAACAGGGAGGTACCTACCACTCCTCAGTTAGACAGTGGTAGAGAATCTGCAGCCTCCAGGTCACATGTGGCCTTCAAGGTCCTTGGGTATGGCCTTTTGACTGTTTTGACTGAGTCCAAGTTTTACAGAACAAATCATTTTACTAAGGGGATTTGTTCTGTGAAGTCTGGATTCAGTCAAAGAACCCACACTTGAGGATCTAGAGGGCCACATTTGGCCTTAAGGCCACACATTCCCCACTCCTGCCCCAGTACAAGCTTTCAGGAAGCCCATCCTTCAGAAAGCAAAGAGCTAAGCCCTGAAGCCCAGTGAAAGCCAGCAGTGAGACACAGAGAACCAGCACAAAATCTTGTGACAGTGTAGGACTAGAGCCTGACTCTCACTTAAAAACACCAAGTCACAAAAAAGGCAGAAATAAATGAGCAAAAAAAACCTAAACCACAATAAAGGAGCTTGACTATAGAAAGTTGCTATGCTGATAGGGAAGATCAAAGCATAAGCTTAGAAGAGGACAATAGTGTCAAAATGGTTATATGTGAAGCCTCAAAGAAAAATGTAATTTGGTTGCAGGCCCAAAAAGAATTCCTGGAAAAACTTAACAAGGATTTTAAAAGGTAAATTTAGGAAGTAGAAGAAAAATTGGGAAAATAAATGAGATTAATATAAGAGAATCATGCAAAAGAGTCAATAGCATGGGAAAAGCTATACAAAAACTTACCAAGGAAAATAACTACTTAAAAATAGAATTGGCCAAATGGAAAAGGGAAGTACAAAAGGTCACTGAAGAAAATATGTCCTTAAAAGTTAGAATTGAACAAGTGGAAACTAATGACTCCATAAGATATCAAAATATAATGAAACAAAATAAAAAAGTAAAAAAAAAAATAGAACATATAAAATTTCTCACTCGAAAAACAACCGAGCTAGAAAATAGATGCAGGAGAGATAACATAAAGATTATTGTACTACCTGAATCATAATAAAAATACATGATAAAAAAGCCTGGACAACATCTTTCAAGAAATTATCAGAGAAAACTGCCCTCATATGTTAGAACTAGAGAGCAAAATAGAAATTTAAAGAATTCACTGATCACTGCCTGAAATAGATTCCAAAATGAAAACTCCCCAGGAACATCATAGACAAATTCCAGAGCTCACAGATCAAGGAAAAAGTCTTGCAAGCAGCCAAAAAGAAACAATTAAAATATTTTGGAGTTACAGTCGGTATTATACAGGATTTGGGAGCTTCCATATTAAAGAATCAGAAGGCTTGGAATATAATATATTCAAAATAACAGAAAATGAAATAAAATACTTAATTAACCCTATCTTAATAAAAGAAATTGGACAAGACATCAATGAACTTCCTAAGAAAAAAATCCCCAAGACCGGATTGATTCACAAGTGAATTCTACCAAATGTTTAAAAAATAATTAATCTCAGGGGCAGCTAGGTGGTGCAGTGAGTAGAGCACTGGTGCTGGAGTCAGGAGGCCCTGAGTTCAAATCTCACCTCAAGCACTTGACACATTTACTAGCTGTGTGACCTTGAGCAAGTCACTTAACCCCAATTGCCCTGCCTTTCCCCCTCCAAAAAAAAAAGAATAATTAATCTCAAAACTATATAAACTGTTTGACAGAATAGGTGAAGAAGGAGTCCTACCAAATTTCTTTCACAACAAAAATATGGTGCTGATACCCAAACCGGGAAGAGCCAAAACAGAGAAACAAAGTTATAGACCAATTGCCCTAATGAACATTGATGCAAAAGTTTAAATAAAATACTAGCAAAGAGATTACAGCAATATATCATAAGGATTATGCACTATAAACAGGTGGGATTTATATCAGGAATGCAGGGCTAGTTCAGTATTAGGAAAACCATTTGCATAATTAACCATATCAGTAGTAAAACTTATAGAAATCATATCTCAATAGATAGAAAAAAACCTTTGACAAAATACAGCACCCATTCTTATTAAAAACATTAGAGATCATAAGAATAAAGGAAGCATTCCTTAAAATGATAAGCACTATCTATCTAAATCCATCAGTAAGCATTATCTGTAATGGGGATAAGCTAGAAGCCTTCCCAATGTAATCAAGGTTGAAACAAGGATGCCAATTGTCACCTCTATTATTAAATATTATACTAGAAATATAAAAACTAGCTAAAGCAGTAAGAGAAGAAAAAGAAATTGAAAGAATTAGAATAGGCAACGAGGAAACAAAACTATCACCCTTTGCAGATGACATGATCTTATACTTAGAAAATCCTAGAGAATCAACTAAAAAACTATTTGAAATTATTAACAACTTTAACAAATTTGCAGTACACAAAATAAACCCACATAAATCATCAGCATTTCTATATATTACCAACAAAGTTCAGCAGCAAGAGATAGAAAGAGAAATTCTTTTTTAAAATAACTGTAGATAACATAAAATATTTGGGAGACTACCTGCCAAGAGAAACCTAGTTGCTATATGAACACAACTATAAAACACTTCTCACACAAATAAAGTCATATCCAAATAATTGGAAAAATATTAATTGCTCATGGGTAAGCTGAGCCAATATAATAAAAATGACAATTCTATCTAAATTAATCTATTTATTCATTGCCATGCCAATTGAACTATCAAAAAAGTATAGAGCTAGAAAACATAACAACAAAATTCATCTGGAAGAACAAATGCTCAAGAATATCAAGGAAATTAATAAAAATTGTGAAAGAAGATAGTCCAACTGTAATAAATCTTAAACTAATATGATATAATTTGCACATAAAAATCCTATTGTCCTTTGTGAGGATATTTGTGTAATCTAATGACATGTTGTTATTGTTTTGTCAATTAGTCATGTCCAAGTGTTCAATGATCCCATTTAGGTTTTCTTAGCAAAGACACTGGAGTGTTTTGCCATTTCCTTTTCCAACTCATTTTATAGATAAGAAACTGAGGTAAACTGTGAGTAAGTGTCTGAGGCTGGATTTGTACTCAGGTTACTTGTGACTTAAGGCTGCCATTCTGTTCACTGTGCCACCTTGCTGCCCAAAATATATATGATGATATACTGCCATTGAAAACATTTGCAGAATCCTTCTTAGTATACTATCAGTTAGTCAACAAAAGTTTAAGAATTAATTTAAATTTATTATTTATTTATTATATTATTTCTTAAGAATTTATTATGAAATTAAGTAGTGCTATGATTTTATATACATCCATATACATATACAAATGTATACACATAGTTCTGTGTGTGTATGATTTCAATGGAAAGGCATTAACATTAAGGAAGACTGGGAAAGGCTTCTTAGGGAACATGGATGTTAGCTGAGCCAGGAAATTCAAAAGGTAGAAACAAGAAGAGCATTCTAGGCATGGAAGACAATGAAAATGTTCAGAGTGGGAGGCTGGATTGGCATGTGTGAAGAACATGAAGGAGCCCAGTGTTACTGAATCACAAAGTAGGGGAAGGACAGTAAGGTGGAAGAAGACTAGGAAGGTGGAAATGGACCAGATCATAAAAGGCTTTCAAAGTCAAACAAGATTTTGTATATGATTCCCAACATGGAGTCACTAGAGTTTATTGAATGAGTGTGATAGTGATGTGGTGAGATTTGTGTGTGAGGAATTTCAGTTTGACAACAGAGTGGAAGATGGATTAAAATAGGAAGGGACTCGATAGGGAAATCCACAAGCTGGTGTAACCAGAATGGCCTTTGTTTTCTTTGAATGACTCAGCTTACCTCATTGAGCCTCTGGATGCTGTGGCTTGCCCTTCCGGGGCAGGAAGCCCAGAGAGCATGTCAGGAAGCAGAAAACTTCCTGTGTGATGAGTCATGGGGCTGGCTGAGGGGAGGTGTTAACCTCTACGCTAGGGGGAGGGGCCAAGTCAAGAACCAATCGGCCCTGGTCATTCAGGCGGTGCTTGATGATGTCAAAAACTCTATAAGAGGGGAGAGGGCAGCTTGTAGCTCTCTCTTTCCTCTTCCGGTTGGTGTGGGAGCAGCGGCAAGCAAGCATGACTCTGGGCCAGCCCTGGCTCTCAGGCTGAGCCCAGATGTTGGTAACTATGAATTGTATTGGGTCTGTCTGTTGATATTTGTAACTTGTTTGTATTTTGGTTTTGAGGTTCGGAGTGCTGGTTTGTTTTTCCCCCGAACTAAATGAATGTTTTGAACCTCAAGGTGCTGGTTTTTTCCCCTGAAGTAAGTCAATGAATCTGTATTTGGTCTGTGTCTTGATGCCTGTCTGTATGCTCCCCTGAACTAACTGAATGCTAACTGAATGCTGGCGTTTTCCCCTGAGCTAAATGAATGTTGTCTGTATGCTAAGTGAATGCTGGATTAAAGTAAGCTGGTCAACCCCTTCACCGTGCTTTCCTTGTTTAAGCAGATAAAAAGAACCTGTGCTTTCCTGGCGTCCCGGCAGCCTCCTGGGTCCTGGCAGCCTCCTGGGTCCCGGCAGCCTCCTGTGTCCCAGCAGGCCCCTGGGTGCTGGCTGTGGGTGCATCTTACGCCCCCACAGAAGCTGCTACTGGGTTGCTAAAACAGCTGGCCATTGCAATAATCCAACTGTGAAGTGTTGAGGGTCTGCATTAGGTTGGTTGCAGTGTCAAATGGGAGAAGCACATATTACAAAGGTAGAAAGGCAGCCCTTGACACCTCATTTCATAAGAGAGGGTGAGAGAGAGTCATGAGTTAAGGGCAACACCTAAGTCATGAGCATTGGTGACTAGAAGAACGGGATCCTTGACAGTAATATGGAAATTAGGAGGAGGGGAAAGTTTTTTAGGGAAGATAACATTACTTTTGGACATGCTGAATTTAAATGTCTATAGAACATCTAATTTGGGATGTCAAATAGACAACCAGAAATGTGAGACTGGAAGATGGGAGAGAGGTTAGGGCTGGACAAATAGATCTGAGGGTCACTTACATAGATTTGATAGTTGAATTAATGGGAGGTGATGAGCTCAAACAAGAAAGCAAAGAGCAAGAAGAACAATATTTGTGAGTCAAAAACCAGTCTCATAAATTAATTTTTAAAGGAAAATTTTATTGAGAGCCTTGATATTACCATAATAATATTTTTGGAAACTTCTCTTTTTTAACCGCTGACCAGAACCCTTTATAGCAGGTTGTATAGATCTGATCTATAATAGAGTAAAAGAGTTAAGTAAAACTTCTGATGCAGTGGCTATATGTAACAATTCATATGGCATTCCATCCAAGTAGTGTCCTGCTTCTCATCAGAGAGTAGGTAAGGATGCTTTATTAGTTGTTGTCTGGTACCAGTGTTGGGTTTTTAATTACTCAAAGCCTGGCTTCATTTTAGTGATATTTTAATTTTCTTGGTTCTAGTTATTATGTATATTATTATGCTGGTTCTGCTTACTTCACTCAGCATCAGTTCATGCCAATCAGATGATTTTCTGAAAGCCCATAATCATCATTCTCATTGTACAATGATATTTCATTACATTTGTATACCCCCAAATATTTCACCATTCCCTAATAGATGGGCAAAATTTTTATTTCCAGTTCTTTTCTACCACAAAAGTACTCCTTTGAGCCTTTTTTTTTTTTTTACTATTTTTATACATTATATTTTGGTTTGATGAGAAAACTTCTTAAATAATTAGTGCTACCTGAAAGTAGAAAGTGCTGAATGAAGAGATGATAGGTTCAGAACCATTATGGAAGGTATCCAGAACTTACTGGGCTTTCTTTTTTATGTGTCCTTCATAGTAGCCATAGAGGTACAATCTAACTCTAAAATTCTATTTTTTGGTCTTTGTTTTCCTTGGGACATAAGCCTAAGAAGAAAATTACTAGATTAAGATAAATGAAGAGTTTGGATGTCTTTCTTGGAAAAGTCCAACTTGACATGCATAATGGTTTGACAAGCTCATAGACCCACCTGCATTAGTGTGCCTATCTACCTATAAGACATTCAACATGGAGCACTCCTGGCTGTTATCATCTTTGTCAATTTTTAAGGCAAGAAATGAAACATCATGATTGTTTAAATTTGCTTTTCTCTTATTAATGGTTATATTTGGTATGTTTTCTTCTGGTCATTTGTAACACGCAATTCTTTTGGAAATAGTTCAAGTGTTTATATTTTGTCAGTTCCCTAAATGTGTTGAATATAAGACTAATATAAGATAAACTATATGTGAAAAATATTTTTCCACTTAATAATTTCTTCTTGTTGTTCTGTATTGATTTTGTTTATGCAAAATTGGTTAAATATGATATAATTTAAAACTTTTCTTTGGTTCTTATGATCACCTTTAATACTAGTCATATTTCTGAAGTATACCCCCTCGTCTTCTCCTCTAGCTTGTTTTATTTTGTTTTAAAGTAAGGTTCTACAGCCATTTGGAATTTTAATGTGGTAAACAGCATAAATGCTAGTCTAAACCAAATATATTGCAAACTGATTTCCAGTTTTCTCAGATAAAATGTTCTCTCACTAACTTATCTGCATGGGTTTCTCAAATGTTGGGCTACTGTTCTTGATTTTGCATTACTATTTGGTTCCTTGATGTATTTCTTTATTCTAAAAACAAGTATCAAATAGATTTGCCAACCATTGTTTTTTAAAAAAAAATAATAATAGAGATCATTCATCCACATAAATTGAAAAAAATACAATCTATGCAGCTCTTTGATCATAATATTATAAAATATCTATGAGGATCGTCTTGTTACAGCTTTCAAATGCCTCAAACTTGAGAAATTATATACATATTTTTCCTTCCATGGTTTTCCAGGTAGAGCTAGCAGGTATCAATTTTGAAGACTTTCTCATCTGAGCAAACCTCCCTAAGACTTTGTTTCATGCTAGTAGCAATGACTCAAGAACTCAGGACCATTTATTTGTCAAAGAGCCTCTGACACAGCTCCATTGTTGTAATATTAATTAAGGTGAGACTTTTTTTTACTATTTTCTCTTTTGGAACACTTACTTAATCAAGTGCCCTTGATGAGTCTGGCCTTTGTTTCTTTCATTAAATTAGGAGTCTTCGATGACCTCCTTTCCTCAAGGGAAAGCCTGGTTTGCATGGGTATGAGTGACATACTTGTGACGCCAGAGGCTTTTAGGCTACATGGGTTTGAGTCCCATGTTTATTACGTTTTTGCTCACATGGGTTTGAGTCACACATTGTGATGCCCTTTGACCCTGAACAAGATATATAAACCCAGAGGTTGGCATTCTCCCTTGGGGCTTTCAGTCATTGGAAGAGTGGCACGTGACTCTGGGCAAGCCGTTGTTAAGAGCTCCACGGCTTGTAAACCCAGATATTGATGCTTTCCTGGTAACTATGAATTGTGATTTGGTTTGTTTAAATTGTGTATGTTTGTAATTTGTTCTGAAATTGAGGTTGCTGGCTTTTCCTCCTGAACTAAGTCAATGATATTTGTATGTTGAATTAAAGTAAGATTGTTAACCCCTTAATGTTGCTTTCCTTAGTAAAGCAGATCAAAGAATCTGTGTTGGCGGCCTTCTGTGTGCTGATTGTTGTTGGTTTTACACAACCATGGTAGCTGCTAGCAGACTCTGTTGTTACAAAAAGTAGATTGTTGCTACAATTGTCAGTCTGGATTTGAAATCCCATCTCTTCTCCTTTTTATTCCTGAGATAGTTACTTACTTGTCCCATGCCTTTTTCATGCTCAGAAATTGAATAACGTCTCTATTAAAAGACAAAAAAAGAAACAAAATAAAAAGAATGATAAAATAGAAAAAAATACTATGAAATGTCTCATTGGAAAGGCAATGGACCTGAAAAATAGATCAAGGAGAGATAATTTAAGAATTATTGTGCTACCTGAAAGTGGGGGCAAATTTCTCTGATAAAGGCTTCCTATCTCAAATTTATGGAGAACTGAATCACACTTACAAGAATACATACAAGTTGTTCCCCAATTGTTAACTGGTCAAAATATCAATAGGAAGTTTTCAAATGAAGAAAACAAAGCTAACTATCATGGGAAAAATGTTCTATTGATGAGAAAAAATGAAAATTAAAACAACTCTAAGGCATTACCTCATACCTCTCAGATTGGCTAATATGACAGAAAAGAAAATGACAAATTTTGGAGGACATGTGGAAAAATAGGGACACTAGTTAGTTGTGAATTAAATCAACCATTCTGGAGACAGTTTGGAACTATGCCCAAAGGGCTATAAATCTATACATACCCTTTGATCCAATAAGAATACTATTAGGTCTGTTTCCCGAAGAGAAACAAAAAAGGAACAGAACCTACATGTACAAAACTATTCATGTCAGCTCTTTTTGTGGTGCTGAAGAATTAGAAATTGAGGGGATGCCCATCTATTTGGAAATAGTTCAATCAGTTGTGGTATAGGATTGTGATAGAATACTATTGTTTTATAAGAAGTGATAAACAAGATACTTTCAGAAAAAAAAAAAAAAACTTCTATGAATTGATACAGAGTGAAGTGAGCAGAACCAGGGGGCCATTGTGAGCAGTAATAGTAGTAATAGTGTAGAATGATCAACTGTGAATGCCTTAGCTATTCTCAGCAATACAATGATCTAAAACAATGCCAAAGAACTCATGATGAAAAAATACAAGCAACCTCCAGAGAAAGAACTGATGCAAAAAATGCGAAGATCAATTTAAATTTTCTTTTTGTTATTTTTTTTTCAAAACATGACTAATGTGGAAATATGTTTTTAATGACTGCACATCTACATCTACATTTCATCTACATTAAATTACTTGCCTTCTCAAGGGAGGTGGGTAGGATGAAAATAAGAGAGAGATTTTGGAACGCAATATTAAACAACTGAACGTTTAAAATATTATATATAATTGTAAAATGTAAAGTATAAAAATGATCGTATAATGTGAGGTCCTTGAGGATATGATATTTTATTTTTGCCTTCAGATTCTCATCAACTAATAAATGCCCTATATATATTATTTTGGAAGCTCCTTAAGAGGTATTACCTTTCACCTTTCTTTGGGTCCACAGTACTTAGCACAGTACCTGGCACATAGCAGGTGCTTTGTAAATGTTTATTGAATTGGCAAGATGGAATTGAATCACCCTCTCTTGATAAAACCCTCCCCTTCCTACAAGAAACCATGACAGCACCACATTCTACATGAATCTTTTCCTAATCCCACCAATAGCTTCCTCTCTGCCTTTTTAACCATCTTATATTCATTTACATTTATTAGCTTTATGTTTATTCTGTATATACTTATATATGCCCTTCTTATATATCCTATTATGATGTAAACTACTTGACTGTCAGATAATCTAATTCTCTGGATATATAATATCAGCACCTAAGCACAGTGTTTAATAAATTTTGGTTCATTGATGACTTTTGGTTAGCGCAGTCTTGATTAAATTGGTCATGAGTGTATCCTGATTCAGTACACGTGTATCCATTCTTTCAGCACTTACACACATAAAGGACAGATTCATAAAACTTAAAACAGAAGCAAGCAAATTATTTAACAGAAATTTTATTTCTTGCTGCTTTTTAAATTATTATTTATTAACTATTTTTAATTTTCAGCATTGATTTTCACAAGAGTTCAAATTACAAATTTCCTCCCCATTTCTATCCTTCCGCCCAAAACAAGATGGCATATATTCTGATTGCCCCATTCCCCAGTCAGCCCTCCCATCTGTCACCCCACTCCCCCCATCCCCTTTTAACTTACTTTCTTGTAGGGCAAGATAAATTTCTATGCCCCATTGCCTGTATATCTTCTTTCTTAGTTGCATGCAAAAACTTTTTTTTAAACATCGGCTTTTAAAACTTTGAGTTCCAAATTCTCTCCCCTCTTGCCTCCCCACCCACTGTCCCTAAGAAAGTAAGCAATTCAACATAAGTGACATGTGTATCATACAAACCACTTCATGCAAAAATCTTCCACAATACTCATGTTATGAAAGACTAACTATATTTTGATCCTTACTATGCTATCCCCCTTTATCCAGTTTTCTCCTTTGACCCTGTCCCTTTTCAAAAGTGTTTGCTTTTGATTACCTCGTCCTCCTATCTGCCCTCCCTTCTATCATCCTCCCTTTTTATCTCCTTCCTCCTTCTTTCCTGTGGAGTAAGATACCCAATTGGGTGTGTATGTTATTCCCTCCTCAGGTCAAATCTGATGAGAGTAAGATTCACACATTCCCCCTCACCTGCCCCCTCTTCCCTTCCTACAGAACTGCTTTTTCTTGCCACTTTTGTGTGAGATAATTTGCCCCATTCTATCTCTCCTTTTCCCTCTCTCAATATATTCCTCTTCTACTCCTTAATTTTATTTTATTTTTTTGCTATCTTCCCTTCATATTCAACTCACCCTGTGCCCCTCCCGCTCTCTCTCTCTCTCTCTCTCTCTCTCTCTCTTTCTATGTACATATATATCTGTATATTCCCTTCAGCTACCCTAATACTGAGGTTTCATGAATTATGCACATCATCTGTCCATGTAGGAATGTAAAAAAACAGTTTAACTTTAGTAAGTCCCTTATGATTTCTCTTTTTTCTTTACCTTTTCATGCTTCTCTTGATTCTTGTGTTTGAAAGTCAAATTTTCTATTCAGCTCTGGTCTTTTCACTGAGAAAGCTTGAAAGTCCTCTATTTTATTGAAAACCCATATTTTGCCTTGGGGCATGATACTCAGTTTTGCTGAATAGGTGATTCTTGGTTTTAATCCTAGCTCCATTGACCTCTGGAATATCATATTCCAAGCCCTTTGATCCCTTAATGTAGAAGCTGCTAGATCTTGTATTATCCTGATTGTGTTTCCACAATACTCAAATTGTTTCTTTTTGGCTGCTTGCAGTTTTTCTCCTTGATCTGGGAGCTCTGGAATTTGGCGACAACATTCTTAGGAGTTTAATTTTGGGGATCTTTTTCAGGAGGTGATGGGTGTATTCTTTCAATTTCTATTTTGCCCTGTGGCTCTAGAATATCAGGGCAGTTCTCCTTGATAATTTCTTGAAAGATGATATCTAGCTCTTCTTTTGATCATGGCTTTCAGGTCATCCAATAATTTTTAAATTCTCTCTCCTGGATCTATTTTCCAGGTCAGTGGTTTTTCCAAGGAGATATTTCACATTGTCTTCCATTTTTTCATTCCTTTGCTTCTGTTTTATAATATCTTGATTTCTCATAAAGTCACTAGCTTCCACTTTCTCCAGTCTAATTTTTAAGGTGGCATTTTCTTCAGTGGTCTTTTGGACCTCCTTTTCCATTTGGCTAATTTTGCCTTTCAAGGAATTCTTCAACGCATTGCCTTTTTGGAGCTCTTTTGCCATTTCAGTTAGTCTATTTTTTTTTATAAATTTCTTTATTTATTTTTAGTTTACCACACACGGTTCTACATAGTTTTGAGTTCCAGTTTTTCTGCCCTCCCTCGCCCCTCCCTCCCCAAGACGGCATGAAGTCTCATATAACTGTCATGTATAACTTCGCATTGAATTAATTTATGCACTAGTCAAGTCGTGGAGAAGAATTTTGACCAATGGAATGAATCATGAGAAAGAAGAAACAGAACCAAAAAAAAAAAAAACAACCCCAAAAACAAAAGAGAAGCAGAAAAGGCGAGCATGTAGTGTGCCTCAGTCTCTATTCAAACTTCGCAGTTCTTTGTCTCGATGAAGATAGCATTCTCCATCGTGAGTCCCCTGGAGTTGTCCTTGCCCCTTAGGTTTCTGAGAAAAGTGCAGTATGTCAGGGTTGGTCCTCACGGAATCCATATATCTGTGGCTGTGCACAACGTTCTCCTGGCTCTGCTCCGCTCACTCAGCATTATGTCGTGTAGGTTTTTCCAGGTTGTTATGAAGTCTGCATCATCCCCATTTCTTATGGCACAATAGTATTCCATCACCTTCATATACCACAGCTTGTTCAGCCATTCCCCAATCGATGGGCATCCCTTTGATTTCCAATTCTTGGCTACCACAAAGAGAGCCGCTATAAATATTCTTGTAAATATGGGTCCTTTTCCCGCTTGCGTGATTTCTTTGGGATACAACCCTAGAAGTGGTATTGCTGGGTCAAAGGGTATGAACATTTCTATAGCCCTTTGGGCATAGTTCGAAACCACCCTCCAAAATGGCTGGATCAGCTCACAACTCCACCAGCAATGCAACAATGTTCCAATTTCCCCACATCCTTTCCAGCATTTGTCATTCTCCTGATTTGTTATTTTAGCCAATCTGACAGGAGAGATGTGGTATCTAAGAGTTGTTTTGATTTGCATTTCTCCAATCAGTAGTGATCCAGAGCATTTTTTCATATGCCTATAGATAGCTTTAATTTCTTCCTCTGAAAACTGCCTGTTCATATCCTTTGACCATTTCTCAATTGGGGAATGGCTTGTATTCCTATATATTTGGCTCAGCTCCCTGTATATTTTAGAGATGAGGCCTTTATCAGAGATACTAGTTGCAAAGATTTTCTCCCAATTTTCTGCTTCCCTCCTAATTCTTGTTGCATTGGCTTTTTTTGTACAAAAACATTTCAATTTGACATAATCAAAATTATCCATTTTGCATTTTGTAATGCTCTCTATCTCTTGTTGGGTCATGAATTCTTTACTTTTCCACAAATCTGATAAGTAAACTATTCCTTGCTTTCCCAAATTACTTAGAGTATCAACTTTTACTCCTAAATCATGAACCCATTTTGACTTTATTTTGGTATATGGTTTAAGATATTGGTCTATGCCCAGTTTTTGCCCTACCATTTTCCAATTTTCCCAACAGTTTTTGTGAAATAGTGAATTATTAGCCCAGAAACTGGCCTCTTTGGGTTTATCAAAGAGTAGATTGCTAAACTTGTTGATTTCACCTACTTGTGTACCTATCCTATTCCACTGATCCACACCCCTGTTTCTTAACCAGTACCAGGCAGTTTTGATGACTGCTGCTGTGTAGTACAGTTTAATATCTGGTGTGGCTAAGCCACCATCTCAAGCATGTTTTTTCATTAATATCCTAGATACTCTAGACCTCTTGTTTTTCCAAATGAATTTTGTTATTATTTTGTCCAGCTCAGTAAAATAATTTTTGGTAGTTCGATTGGTATGGCACTGAATAGATAGATTAATTTAGGTAGAATTGTCGTTTTTATTATATTAGCTCGGCCTAACCATGAGCAACTGATATTTCTCCATTTATTTAGATCTGATTTTATTCGCGCGAAAACTGTTTCATATTTATGTTCATATAGGCCCTGGGTTTGTCTTGGCAAATAGACTCCCAAATATTTTATAGTGCCTTCAGTAACTTTGAATGGAATTTCTCTTTCTATCTCTTGCTGTTGGGCTTTGTCAGTAATGTATAGGAATGCTGAGGATTTATGTGAGTTTATTTTATACCCTACAACTTTGCTAAAGTTCTTTATTATTTCAAGTAGTTTTTTACTTGATTCTCTAGGATTCTCTAGATAAATCATCATATCATCTGCAAAAAGTGATAATTTAGTTTCTTCTTTTCCTATTCTAATTCCTTCAATTTCTTTTTCTTCTCTTATTGCTACAGCTAATGTTTCTAGTACCAAATTGAATAATAGGGGTGATAATGGACATCCTTGTTTCACCCCTGATCTTATTGGGAATGCATCTAGTTTTTATCCCCATTACAAATAACGCTTGTTGATGGTTTTAGGTAGATGCTATTTATACTTTTGAGGAAGGTTCCACTTATTCCTATGCTTTCTAGTGTTTTTAATAGGAATGGGTGCTGTACTTTGTCAAAGGCTTTTTCTGCATCTATTGAGATGATCATATGGTTTCTGCTAGTTTTGTTGTTGATATGGTCAATTATGCTAATAGTTTTCCTAATATTGAACCAGCCTTGCATTCCTGGAATAAATCCTACCTGGTCATAGTGTATTATTCTCATAATGAGTTGCTGCAACCTTTTTGCTAATATTTTATTTAAAATTTTTGCATCAATATTCATTAGAGAAATTGGTCTATAATTTTCTTTCTCTGTTTTAACTCTACCTGGTTTGGGTATTAGTACCATATTTGTGTCATAAAAAGAATTTGGTAGGACTCCTTCTTCACCTATTTTCCCAAATAGTCTACAAAGTATTTTAATTAGTTGTTCTTTAAATGTTTGATAGAATTCACATGTAAAACCATCTGGCCCTGGAGATTTTTTCCTAGGGAGTTCGTTGATGGCCTGCTCAATTTCTTTTTCTGATATGGGGTCATTAAGAAATTTTAATTCCTTCTCTGTTAGTCTGGGCAGTTTATGTTTTTGTAGATATTCATTCATATCTCTAAGGTTGTCAAATTTATGGGCATACAGTTGGGCAAAATAATTCCTAATTATTGTTTTGATTTCCTCTTCATTAGAGGTGACCTCACCCTTTTCATTTTTTATACTGGTAATTTGATTTTCTTCTTTCTTTTTTTTAATCAAATTGGCCAAAGGTTTGTCAATTTTATTGGTTTTTTCATAAAACCAGCTCTTTGTTTTATTTATTAATTCAATAGTTTTCTTGGTTTCAATTTTATTAATCTCTCCTTTGATTTTCAGTATTTCTAATTTGGTATTTAATTGGGAGTTTTCAATTTCCTCTTTTTCTAGCTTTTTCAGCTGTCTGCCCACATCATTGATCTCCTCTTTCCCTATTTTATTCATGTAGGCATTTAGAGATATAAAACTTCCCCTAAGAACTGCTTTTGCTGCATCCCATAAGTTTTGGTATGTTGTTTCATTATTGTCATTCTCTTGAATGAAATTATTAATTGTTTCTCTGATTTGTTCTTTGGCCCACTCACTCTTTAGAATTAAATTATTTAGTTTCCAATTAGTTTTTAGGTTATTTTTCCATGGTACTTTATTAAAAATGATTCTTATTGCATCATGATCTGAAAAGGATGCATTGACTACTTCTGCTTTTCTGCACTGGATTGTGAGGGTTTTATGCCCTAGTACATGGTCAATTTTTGAGTATGTGCCATGTACTTTTGAGAAGAAAGTATATTCCTTTTTATCCCCATTCAGTTTTCTCCAGAGGTCTATCATATGTGCCTTTTCTAAAATTCTGTTTACCTCCTTAACTTTTTTCTTATTTATTTTGAGGTTAGATTTATCAAGTTCAGAAAGGGGGAGGTTGAGGTCTCCCAATATTATAGTTTTGCTGTCTATTTCTTCCTGTAACTCCCTTAACCTCTCCTCTATGAATTTGTATGCCTTACCACTTGGTGCATATATGTTAAGCAATGATATTGCTTCATTGTTTATGGTGCCTTTTAGCAGGATATAATGTCCTTCCTTATCTCTTTTAATTAGATCTATCTTTACTTTTGCTTTGTCTGAGATTAGGATTGCTACACCTGCTTTTTTTACTTTAGCTGAGGCACAATATATTTTACTCCAGCCTTTTACCTTAACCCTATGTGTATCCCCCTGTTTCAGATGCGTTTCTTGTAAACAGCATATTGTAGGATTATGGTTTTTAATCCATTCTGCTGTCTGCTTCTGTTTTGTGAGAATGTTCATCCCCTGCACATTCAGGGTTATGATTTCTATCTGTGTCTTTTTCTTCATCCTAATTCCCCCTATTTATGCTTTTATTTCTCCCTTTCCCCTTCTCCTCCTCAACGAAGTTTTGCTTTTGACCGCCGCTTTCCTCAGTTAACCCTCCCTCTTTATTCCCCTCCCTTATCTTACCGTTACCCACTTGCTACTTCTCCTCTCCCTTCTGACCACCCCCCTCCCTTTTTCCCCCCTTACCCTCCCACTTCCCGTAGGACAAGTTAGATTTCTAAACTTATCAGAGTATGTTATTCCCTTCTTGAACTAGATCAGATGACAGTAAAGCTCAAATACTGCTCTTCTCCCTCCCTTCTTTCCCTCTACTATAATATGTTTTTGTGCCACTTCCTTTGGTGTAATTTACCCTTTTCTACTACCTCCTTACCACTTCCCTCAAAGCCCTCCCTTTATATCTCTTATTTATATTTTATATCTTTACATCAGTTAATTTATACAGGCATTCACAACCTATGTATATCCCTTTCATTTGTCATAATAGTTGTACCATTCACAAGAATGACATATATGTATATGTATATATGTGTATATATATATATATATATATATATATATATACATAAAAAACATACATAAGATGATATAATCCCACATAAAGATGTAAACAACCTAACCTTATTGGTTAATGAGGTTTGTGGGGCTTTTCCCCCTGGTTACCTTTTTATGTCTCTCTTGAGTTTTGTATTTGGAGATCAAATTTCCCATTGAGTTCTGGCCTTTTCATCAGGAAGGTCTGGAATTCCCTTATTTCATTGAATGTCCATTGCCTTGCCTGGAAAATTATGCTTAGTTTTGCTGGGTAGTTGATCCTTGGTTGTAGTCCCAGCTCCTTTGCCCTTCGGAATATCATATTCCAATTTCTCCTGTCTTTTAATGTGGAAGCTGAGAGATCCTGCGTGATCCTGACTGTAGTTCCACGATATTTGAATTGCTTCTTTTTGGCTGCTTGCAGTATTTTCTCCTTGAGTTTATAGCTCTGAAATTTGGCTATAATATTTCTTGATGTTTTCAGTTTGGGATCTCTTTCAGGGGGTGATCGGTGAATTCTTTCAATGACTATTTTGCCCTCTGGTTCTAGGACCTCTGGGCAGTTGTCTTTGATAATTTCTTCGAAGATACTGTCAAGGCTCCTTTTTTCATCGTGGATTTCTGGTAGACCAATAACTCTCAAATTGTCTCTCCTGGATCTATTTTCCAGGTCAGTTGTTTTGCCAATCAGATATTTCACATTTTTTTCTATTTTTTCATTCTTTACGTTTTGTTTTATTACTTCTTGATGCCTCATAGATTCATTAGCTTCCACTTGCTCAAGTCTAATTTTAAATGAGTTAGTGTTTACATTTTGCTTTTGAGCCTCCATTTTCAATTGGTTGATTTCGCCTCTCAGGGTGTCCTTTTCTCTCTCTAGATTCTGAATCTCTGTAGCCATTTCGCCAATCTTATTCTTTAGGGACTTGATTTCATCAGTGGATTTTTTCTCCCTTTTTTCCATTTTTTCCATATTTTCTTTTAGCTCCCTAATTTGGTTTTTAAAATCCTCCTTTAGCTCTTCCAGCAGTGCTTTTTGGGCTGGAGACCAGTTCATATTAGCTTTTGAGGTAACTGATGTATCTACCATGTCATTGCCGTCCCCTCCATATCGATATTTTGATCCTGCCTGTCTCCATAAAAAGAATCTATTGTCCTCAGTTTTTTTTTGTATTCTTCTTCATGTTTGTTGTTTTCCCTTTTCCTGGCGTTACAACGAATTTCTATCTTTGGGCTCTCTGTCCCAGCTTTCTTATTCTGGGGGTTGTGAGTCTAGAATTATAACCTTCAGTTTCCTGAGGTGTGGGGGAGGGGTCTGGCTCCCTGGCGTCTCACTACCTGTGGGTGCTCTCCAGCACTTGCTTTTCAGCAATGGTCTCAGCTGTTTGTTGTTTGAGCTGATGACTGGCACTTCCCCTGGGGGAGCAAGGTTACTTCTGGGCTCCCGGTGTTGACCCCTGCCCACTCTGCCCCTCTGGGACTAATGAGCTTCTAGTATTTGTCCTGTGAGGCCCCACTACTCTCTCCTCTGTTTCAGTTCTCTTTTTTTTTTTCCCAAGGAATTCTCTGGGTGAGGGGGGGGGAGGGATTAGAGCCTTTTACCTGGCCATTGAGTCTTCCGGAAGTTCAAGAAGCCGAGTTCCTGGGTGTTGCAAGCGTCAGGACTGGGTGTTTTCACAGCCGGTGGCGTTGCGCTGCCTCTCGTCACTCCCGTAGACTGCTGTCCTGTGTTGGGAGTCCTGGGGATCTCTGCCGGTTTCGGGCGCCCAGCTTTCTCCTAGCCCGTCTCCCACGTGGATCTCCCGGCCAGCCGCTTCCGCCTTGGTCTGGAGCAGCTCCGCACCGAGCATTCTCCGAGCCTACAGGTTCGTACCTCCGGCCTTTCAAACTCTCCCGGCTCGGAAATTTGCCCCACGCAGACTGCTCGCGGTTTCTGACTCTCTCAAATCTGCTCAAATTCACTTTTTTTATAGGAATCTGACAGACCTTGTGAGAGAGCTCCGGTAAGATGCTGCCTTCATGCGGCCATCTTGGCTCCGCCCCTCCCTAGTCTATTTTTTAAGGTGTTATGTTTTCAGAGCTATTGCTATGCAGCAAACTGTGTCACACCAGCGTTCCTCTTCCCCCAAGAACCGCCAACCCAGACTGTGACTCAAATCTAAGCATGCTCTGCACTCCTGCTCTGATCTGCCACTTAATTCCTCCTACCAGGTGAGCCTGTGGCTGGAAGCAATTGCAGTGGTCATTCTGTCGTTAGAGCTGCTCCACCTCCACTGCCTCTGGGGCAGTGGCCAAACTGGGAGCTCCTTTCACTCTGTCCCCACAGTTGTTCCCCCACTAAATTTCTCTGTTGTCTTTGGTGTTTGTGGGTTGAGAAGTCTGGTAACTGCCAGAGCTCACTGATTCAGGGTGGTAGGGCCTGTTCTGGTCTGGTTGGTCTGGGCGCGGCCCATGCTAGGCTCCAGCCGCCATCTTGGCTCTGCCCCCTCTTACTGCTTTTAAAAAAAAATGGGCATATCAATGTGTTGGTAAGCAAAATGGGCTCCTTAGCACTTAGTTCAACATGTGCCCTTGAATAGTTTGGCTTTTGTTTGCTTTGAGTAATTCAGTGTATTTCATTGAGTCTTACTATGTCCTAAGCCCCAGGCTCTAACCCCTATTAGGTGTTAACCTAACCTATGTGGGTGTGGATTGGTAACTAAGGTCGGGCCCAAGGTGGGGCTAACTCAGGGGAGGGCCTAGTTTTACACATGAGTTTGAGTGATAGGTTTGGGACATCAGAGGCTCTTAGACCACCTGGGTTTAAGTTGCCTCTTTGTGATAATTTTAGGTCACGTGGGTGAGTCGCATGTGTGACTCACCCCTGATGCTGAAAAAGATATAAAACCAGGGGTTGGCTGTCTCTTCTTTGGAGCTCTTACCCACAGCAGTGGTGGCACGCATGACTCTGGGCCAGCCCTTTTTCTGAGCTCCCTGGCTGAACCTAGATGTTGGTAACTATGAATATGTATTTGGTCTGTCTGTTGACACTTGTAATTTGTTTGTAATTTGCTCTGAAGTTCAATGTGCTGGTCTCTTCCCCTGAACTAAGTGAATGATATTTGTATGCTGAATTAAAGTAAGTTTGTCAACCCCTTCACCTTGCTTTCCTTAGTTAAGCAGATCAAAAGAACCTGTGCTGTTGGCAGCTTTCTGGGTGCTGGCTGTGGGTGGATCTTACACCCCCACAGATGCTGCTAGCCGGATTGTTGAAACAATCAAATGCTAACCTTTTCTAATCCTTGGTATTCTTTCTGCATTTTCTATTCTGTTCCATTCATCTATTTTTTATTCTTTTCTCAAGACCAGGCAGTGTTTTAATGATCATTGTTCATTTCTTAATATGATATCTATTGCCACTGCTTCCCCTTCACCAGTTTTACATGTCATAGTTCTGGATATTTTTTGTCTTTCTGTTGATGTGAATTTTGTCATGATGATTTTTATGCTATAGATAAACTATTGGTGTAAACACTTGGTGTTCTGACTCACATGTCATTAAATGTGTTTGAGAAAGATTGGTTTCAAATACCACCTTTGAGGCTTACTATCTAGGTTACCTGGGGTAACTAAACTTTAACCTCCATAAGGCTCAGTCTCTTTATCTGTAAAGTGAGATGTTTGAATGAGTGGCATCTGTGTTCCCTTCCAGTACTACATCTATGATTTTTTGGGTACTGATTTCATTTTGCCTTTTGATTTCATTTATGGCAAGGAGGCAAAAATATATATTATTCAAGTCCTTGCTTTCAAATTCTGTTCACTGGACAGGAACTCATATTTAGGATGTCAATGACTAAATTGATGTATGTTCATAATAGTGTAAAAATTCTGTAATTAGCATCCTCTGCTCTCTTTTGTGATATAATCATTATAGAAACAGAAGAAATGTCCTCCTTCATAAAGGAGTATGGGATATTTTGTATATTTCTTTGTTCAATTGAAGTCACTTGAATTCAATTCAATAAACATTTGTTATATATGTACGAGGTCTGGCATTGTGCCAAGGGCTTGAGATCCAAAAACAGAAAAAACAATTCCTGTGCTCAGGAGACTTGCATTCTACTGGGTGGAAACACTATGTATTCAGATGAGTAAATGCAAAACATGTACAATGTAAACACAAAGTAATTTCGGAAGTAGAATGAGGAATTGATAACAACTAAGGGAGAAGTGTCAGGCAAGGCCTCATAAGAGAGGGCATTTGAGCTAATGTTTGAAATGGGCAGTGGATTCCAGGGCACAGAGGACAACCAGGGCAGAGGCATGCGGCTGGGATATGCAATATTAGGTCAATTTGCCTGGAATGTATAATGGAGGAAGGGGAGTCATGGAATACAAATGCAAGACTGAACAGCATGCATTTATACTAGAGCCATTAGGGAGCTACTACAACTTCTTGAGCTGAGGAGTAACATAGTCACATCTGTGTTTTAGCAATCTAACAACTATGTATGTGGAGGGTAAATGTGTGTGTATGTGTGTGTGTGTGAGTATGTGTGTGTGCATGTGTGTGTATAAATGCATATGAGACAAAGAGACAGAGAGAGACAGAGACAGAGACAGAGACAGAGGCAGAGAGACAGTGTAATAGTAATTAAGGTGCGAATTTCTGCTGTTCTTCTCTTACGTGCCTTTAATGATTCTGGGCTTTGTTTGAATTGGTGGGAAACCTTTTGCTGTCTTTGTCTTGGAATATTTCTCACCTATTTCTCAGCATTAAGACAATCAGGAGTCATTGACTTCTATATAATGTGATACTGGGGATGGGGAGCTTTTATACACCTAGCCTGGGTGAGGTCAGAGCCCTCAGGGCTCTGAACAGGATATAATTGAGGGAAGCTTGGCATTTGACTTTTGGGACACACTCATGGAAGGAGAGTTGAGACTCTGGGCAAGCTGCAAACTGCCCCCCAGCTTCACAACCCAAATATTGGTGTTTCTCTGATAACTATAAATTGTGTTTTGTATCAGACAAGGTCTTTCTGTTGATGTTTGTAATTTCTCTTTGTATTTGCCTTGAAGTTCGGGGGGCTGATCTTTTCCGCCTGAACTATGAATGATATTTGTATGTTTGATTAAAATGAGATTGTTGACCCCTTAAAGTTACTTTCCTTAGTAAAGCAGATCAAAGAACCTGTGTTGGCAGCTTTCTGTGTGCTGGTTGTTGGCAGGTCTTACACCCCTACAGCAGCTGCTAGCAGATTGTTGCCACACACAGACAGAGACAGAGAAACAGAGAGAGAGAGATGAACAAAAATATAAATAGAGAAACAGAGTGAGTCACAGATATACTGAGTTATCTTTAGAATTATTTTAGCCATTTGCTAGTAGAAATACATTTGGCCCTTATGTTATAGAAAAGGTACCCAAAATTCCTGAGAGCCTTTGACCACCATCCTGAGAGACAGAATGGTGGTTTATATTTTCAGAGTTGAGAAGTGACCAGTTAAAGTTAATGGTGAGCAGTGACTATAGCTGTGATCTTTCTACCTGCAATACCATGTTGAAGTGTTCGAGTACATATTTGAATTGTTTCTTACATTCTTAATAACTTATATAAGCCATCACATAGATATTTATTTGTCTCCTCAAATAAACTGACACTGAGGGTTTTAAAACTGAAAAAAAAAGTTTATGGAAAAAGAGGTGCCATTAATTTATTTTTATAAGCTAGGATGGGATTTTACATTAATTGGTCAAGTAATAAGAGATTATACACTTCTGCAGGGTGTCCCTAAAGTCTGGACACATAGGAAATCTCATTAACATCTCATTAAGCTTTTCACCAAAGACTCTGTGGTGTTCAGAAACTCCTTTTTTGGGGGTATGATAAAGGAGAAGGTGTACTCAATGAAAATCACAGTTGCAACACACTTGACTGAACACATAAAGAGTAAATGTGCTAAAATTGATGGCAATGTGGAGTTACTGCATCGAGTTCATGTGAATCTTGCAAAGCACATCAACCTTTGCATCACAAATGATGAAAATCATATTGAAGATGTTATTTGTTAATAATCCAATTAAATAGAATGTTGAAAATTTCATTCATTTCAGTTCTTGAGAATATGCATTTTTGCCTATGTGTCCAGACTTTAGGAACACCCTGTATTTGTTTTTTTTAAGATTAATTTATTTTTAGTTTTGAACATGCATTTACACAAGATTTTGAGTTACACATTTTCTCCCCATCTCTTCCCTCCACCCACTCCAAGAAGGCATTCATTCTGATTACCCCTTTCCCCAATCTGCCCTCCGTTTTATCACTGCCTGCCCTTATTCCCTCCCACCTTAGTTTATTGTAGGGCAAGATAGATTTCTATACCCCTTTGCCTGTATATCTTATTTCCCAGTTGCATGTGAAAACAATTTTAACATTTGAAAAAACTTTGAGTTCCAAATTCTCTCCCTTCCTCCTTCCCCACCCACCCTCCTTGAGAAAACAAGCAATTCAATATAGGTAAAAATGGGTCATTAAAACATTTCCATAATAGTCATGCTGTGAAAAATTAACTATGTTTCCCTCCATCTTATTCCACCCCCTATTTATTCTATTTTCTCCTTTGGCCTTGTCCCTTTAAAAAGTGTTTGCTTCTGACTACCTGCTCCCCCAATCTGCCCTCCCTTCTATTATCTCTCCCTTATCCCTTTCCCTGCTACTTTACTGTAGGGTAAGATATCCAATTGACTGTGTATTTTATTCCTTCCTTATGCCAAATCTTATGAGTAAAGTTTACTCATTCCTTGCCTCTTTTCTGTGAGATAATTTACTCCATTCTATCTCTCCCTTTCTCTTTCTCCCAATATATTCCTCTCTCAACCCTTAATTTTATTTTTGGATATCACCCATTCATATTCAACTCACCCTGTGCCCTCTGTATTATATATATATTTGTGTGTGTATGTGTGTATGTGTGTATTCCCTTCAACTACCCTAATACTGAGAAAGATCTCATGAGTTACAAATATCATCTTTCCCTGTAGGAATGTAAACAGTTCAACTTTAATAAGTCCCTTATGATTTCTCTTTCCTGTTTACCTTTTCATGCTTCTCTTGATTCTTATATTTGAAAGTCAAAGTTTCTGTTCAGGTCTGGTCTTTTCATCAAGAATGCTTGAAAGTCTTCTATTTCATTGAATATCCATTTTTCTCCCTGAAGTATTATACTCAGTTTGGCTGGGTAAGTGATTCTTGGTTTTAACCCAGCTCCTTTGACATTCAGAACATCATATTCCAAGATCTTCAATCCCTTAATGTAGAAGCTGCTAAATCTTGTATTATCATGATTGTGTTTCTACAATACCTGAACAGTTTCTTTCTGGCTACTAACAATATTTTCTCCTTGACCTGGGAACTCTGGAATTTGGCTACAATATTCCTTGGACATTTCCTTTGGGGATCATTTTCAAGAGGTGATTGGTGGATTCTTTCAATTTCTATTTTACCATCTGGTTCTAGAATATCAGGGCAGTTTTCCTTGATAATCTCTTGAAAGATGATGTCTAGGCTCTTTTTTGATCATGATTTTCAGATAGTCCAATAATTTTTAAGTTATCTCTCTTGGATCTATTTTCCAGGTCAGTGGTTTTTCCTACAAGATATTTCACATTGTCTTCCACTTTTTCATTCTTTTGGTTCTGTTTTATAATTTCTTGATTTCTCATAAAGTCATTAGCTTCCATTTGCTCCATTCTAATTTTTAAGGAATGATTTTCTTCACTGAGCTTTTGTGGCCAATTGTGCTTTTTAAGGCATTCTTCTCCTCGTGGCTTTTTGGACCTCTTTTGCAATTGGGTTAGTCTATTTTTTAAAGTGTTATTTTCTTCAGTATTTTTTATTGGGGGGAGTCTCCTTTAACAAGCTGTTGACTCATTTTTCATGAATTTTTTGCATCCCTCTCATTTCTCTTCCCAAGTTCTCCTCTGCTTCTCTTACTTGATTTTCAAAATCCTGTTTGAGGATGGCCTGTGACCAATTATTATTTTTCTTGGAGGCTTTTGATGTAGGATCTTTGACTTTATTGTCTTCTTCTGGCTGTGTGTTTTGATCTTCCTTGTTACCTAAGTAAGATTCTATAGCCTGAGGTTTTTTACACTGTCTGCTCACTTTCCCAGCCAAGTACTTCATGTTTGAGCTCTTTGTTAAGAAAGACCCTGCTTCCAGAGTGGCGAGTGCTCTGTCCTAAGTTTCAGGGATTTCACACAGCTGTAAATTTTCAGTTCTTCTGAGGTGATCCAAGGAGAGGTGTTTACTCCTCTATTGGCCTGTGCTCTGGTCTGTGAGTGACCTCAAATAATCTTCTCTGCCCTGGAACTGTGAGGAGGATTCCCTCTCCACAGCCACCACAAACTCTACCACACCAGTGCTCCTCCTAACCCTAGGACTGCTGCACAGGACTGTCACCCAGACCCATGCAGGGCAAAGCAAGAGAATCCTGCCTCAGTGCCTGCAAAGAGATCCCTGTAGTCCCACTCTGATCATATGCTTGATCCCCCCTCCCCTCCCCTGTCTGTGGTTCTGGAGCTCCAGAAGCAGCTGCTGCTGCCACTGCAGCCACCTTGGCCAGCCCAGGGTTGGGGTTAGACTGCATTCTTCTCTCACCCAGGTCCGACAGAGTTTTCCCACTTATCTTTTATGATGTCTTTGGCATTTGTGGGTTGCGAAGTCTGGAAACCACCACAGATGCCAGTGATTCAGTGCCTGAAGCCTGCTTTGCCCCATCTGTTCCAGCCTGGTCTGTGCTGGTGGCCCACACTGGACAGAGCTCTGCTCCCAGCGCAATGTGACAGATCCTTCCTGTCGACCTTACGGGCTGTCTTGGGCTAGAGACTTGTTTCACTCTCTCATTTTGTGAGCTCTGTAGTTCTAGAATTTGTTTAGAGTCATTTTTACAGATATTTGGAGGGATTTGGGGGAGAGCTCAAGCAAATCCCTGCTTTCACTCTGCCATCTTGGCTCTGCCTACTTCTATTTGTTTTAAAGAAATACCAGAATACACTCACAAATCGCCATTGAAGCTGGGATGAAAATTAACAAGAAATGAGTTGTAACCACCCCATTTAAGCTACATATCATCATAAATGTCAAATACAAGACTGAGAGACGAATGTTTGTTGGCAACTACATTGTACCACACAACCTTCCTAATATCACCTAAGTTAGATATAGAGACCATTACCCTTAAAATGAGTTTCATCTATGTTTGCTTATGTTCTATTTTTGTCCATAGAATATGACTGTCTTTTGTGTAAGTTCTATGCTTTCTCCATAAACTTATTAGGTCTAATTTTAAAATAATGTATTTATTTCTGTGATTTCTTTCTTATTTATACTTTTATTAGATTATCATGTATTGATAATAGATTGTTAGAGTGTGTTACTAATATTTGAAAACATTTTTCCTCTTGTTATGCTGTGAGCTTTTCCTTTATTAATTTTTTCTGTAGGATGAATAGTGGAACTGATATTTAAATTTGATATACTCTAATTTTTCATAGACCTTTTTGCATAGTATAAAATGATGTTTTGCCTGTTAATAACTTTTATTTTGAGTTCAATTTTAACATTTTTGTTACTACTTGTACTTGTTTGTTACTTGGTAAGAACATGGTGAATTTTAAATCTTTAAATGTAATAAAACTATTAATTAAATGTTTTCTCCACATTGAATTTTGAACTTTAATCAATTCTGTAAATCTTTTCTATTATATGCAAAATAATTTGCACTTTATTTAGTATTATAATTTGTGGATATACCTTTAGTCATTTTACCAAAAGGGAATACAATAATTTTTACTATTTATACTCTTAGTATAAGCTTAACAGAACCATTCTCAAGGTGTTTTTTATGTCATATTAATAATTATGTAGGTTACTTCAACTTAGGCTTCTACTTTATCAAAAATAAGAACCTACATTTGGCATTAGGGTATTTCTGTTACATTTACCCCCATCCATTTTTGTTATCTTTTTTTCTGAAACATGCTAGGCAAAATTTTAATGGTTTAAAAAAATAGTGCTCTGAAGCATCTCATATTTTGTTAATAGCTCTTTTGCCTCATTTTTAAGCCTCTTCTTTTGTGTTGGAAATCTTGCATGAAGACTTTTGTGAAATGATATAACTCTTTGAACTTCTCAAAATCTTTTTTTCCCAAAATAACCAGCTCTTATTTTATAAACTATAGTTAGTTTTCCTGGGTAGAACATAAAGATTCGTGACACATGTTTCTTAATTTTGCAAATGTATTCCATTTGTGGCATCCTCCCTTGAAAATCCCATTGTGATAAAACAACAACAACTCTACTTTATATATGATTTTTCAACTTCTCAAAGCTTAAAGTAATATTTTGTCCTTAAATATATAGCTTTGGAGTTTAACTGTGATCATATTAAATATTGCACTCCTTTCTTGATATTATTCTAATACTGATTTCTCCTTGCATTTTGGGGCAACTTTTCTTTCATTTCATGAAGAACAATTTCCGGATTATTTACTTTTTCTAAATTCTCTGGGATGTAGCTAATCCTGAAGTCACTGCATTGTGATCTATCCTCCAGGTCTGCCACTTGGCTTTGTGTGTTTTCCAAGAATGATTGATTCATTCTTGTTTTATTTTCCACAATATATTTCTAACTCATCTGCATTGTGTGCAATTCATTTTCCACTACAGTAATTCTGTGCTTTGTATTTTGGGTTTTTATTTTATTTTATGCAATATATTGATTATTTTAAAAGTTTATTTCTCTCATTCTTTTGTGTTTATCACTTAATTCTCATTTATTCTGTATGATTAAAAAGTAGAATGATTAACCTATCCCTTAATTTCCTTTAAAATTTTAGGAAACAGTCCTCAATGAAGTCAACTTTTTTAAACTTTCCCACACATCACTAAATGTAATTTAAAAAAAAAAACATAAGTAATAGAGATTCTCCGGCATGCTTCAGGCCTTTCATCGAATTTCCTCTATTGTAATTTAAAAAAAATAGTAAGAGTGGTACCCACATTCTAAATATTGTTATTTGTGAGTCCTTACATTGGGCTAAGATATTCTTTGACTTATAGGCAATACATTCATTGTACATACTTAAATACTATTTCCTTTATTTTTTTCAAGTGGTGTTAAGCACCAAACTCTTGGGGGGTATATCAATCACACAATCTCTAGGTCAAGGCTTCTTACACTTTTTCCACTTGTGACCCCTTTTTGCTTGAGAAATTTTTATGTGACCCCTGATATATAGATATGTAAAAAAAGTATACAAATCCAACATTTACTAAAATCAGAAAAAATATTTTAAAAGAATTCTTTGGTATACATGTAATTTTGCCATTTATTGAAGGCAAAAGCAAATTTGCACACTAATGGGATACATGTACTTGTTTATTTTTACATAATGAATTAAATCTTGGTGGAATATATGATACTAAGGACATAGAGTATCTTAAATGTTTATCAGAGTTCATTGATATTTGGACTTTATAATCATCAATGCTAAGAATTCTGCTTGGCATAAATATATAGTACAAAATGGCAAAAGTATGTTTAGGGCTATTTCAGAAATTGTTGGAAATTCTGTCCTAATCCCAAGCCAAAATTCATTTACCAATTTTGTATGTACAATAAAAACACTGCAATTTATAACATACGATAGTTTTGAATCTGAGCTGAGGTGTTTCTGGCAGTATGTGTTGGCATTGCATGGCATAATGGCATGCGCAGTGCAAAGTGCACCTGTTGTGTGTTTAGAACAAAGCCTTCAATGAAGTTGCACAATGCAACACAAGCAAGTGCTGCCAGAAGCACCTCATATTCCCTACACATTTGTTTTTAAATTAAGTTTTGGTCATTGTGAATTCAGAATCCTTTCATTATAGCCAAATTTTTGCAACCCCCACATTCAGTTTTATGACCCTGTATGGGGTCATGACCCACAGTTTAAGAAGTGCTGTTACAGATAATGAATAGGAATTGATGACATATTTTGAGAGCTTCTTTCCTTAACTCCTGGAGCACATGCTCTGTTTTTGGGGGGAGAGATGTGCAACTAAAGATACAAGGTCTTAGAATATTTAGAATATTAATATATATATATATAGATGTAGATATAGACAAATCTATATCTATATATCTTATACTGTTTATCTTATGCTTTATTTGGAAGATTAACATACTTAGTTTAATATGGTTCTCCTTCTCCTTCCTCCTTAAGATAAATAAAATGGAGTTGGACTAAATTACCTGCAAGGACTCCTTCACTTCTAAATTACTTATCCTATGAATAACATATACGGTAAAAGTCTATTCACAGAGGTAATGTTTAATAACTAGAAATTAACTGACACAGCTTCCAAATGCTGAAATTTGGCATTTTTACTGGCTATCCCTCATGCCTAGGATTTTCTTCCCCCTGGCTTCCTTCAACTCCTAACTAAAATTCTATCTTCTACAACAAGCCTTTCTAGAGCCTCCTTAACACTAAGTTCTTACCTCTACAATTATCTCTAATTTGTTCTATACAGATATTTTTGAACATAGTTGTTTATAAGACGTTTGTCCTATTTAATGGCAAGCTCCTCGATAGCAGAGAGTATCTTTTGCCTTTCTTTGTATCCCCAGAGCTTAGCACAATTCCTGGTACATAATAGGCATGTAATGGATGTTTATTGATGTATCAGGAGGGCAGAGTTTATAATCTCAAAGAGGATCATAAACATGTCTGAAAGGTTCGGAACCGCCGGATATAAGAAACTCTCAAAGTAGAAGGCAGAAGAATCAAAACATTTATTTAGGCTCCACAGTAACCAACCCATGAACCAGAAGCCCCATTTTGATATGTTGATCAAAATCTTCCAGGCCCAATAAGTACGCCTTGCAAGAGTAACCAGGAGGCTACAGAGAAGCATGATTGCGTAAAGCAAAATCATGCTTCCCCCTCGATGGTAATAAGATTACCCACTGGCCTGAAGTCTTTGTTCAGCTTCCTCCCGTAGATCAGCTCTGCTACTGGCAGCTCCTGCCTCAGCTGTGTCTGTGTCTGTAACTGAAGCTGCAACTGTAACTGACGATGTAACTGTCGCTGTAACTGACGTAACTGTCGTAACTGTCGCTGGCTCCAACCGGAAAAGGAAAAGAGAGCTCTTCAAGCTGTCCTCTCCCCTCTTATAGGGTTTTTGACATCATCAAGCTCCGCCCAAATGACCAGGGCCGATTGGTTCTTGAGTTGGCCCCTCCCCCTAGCATAGACATCAACACCTCCCCTCAGCCAGCCCCATGACTCCTCACACAGGAAGTTGTCTGCTTCCTGGAATGCTCTTTGGGCCTCCTGCCCCGGAAGAGCAAGCCACAGTGTCCAGAGGCTCAATGAGGTAAGCTGAGTCATTCAAAGAAAACAAAGGCCATTCTGGCTACACTCCACCCCTTGTTATAGGATACATAATCTAATCAGCCATGTATCCTAGAACATACATTGTGATCCAATTACAAAGGAAACTAAAACATATCATTCATTATAAAGCAAAACATATCATTTGGTGACATTCCTAAATATTGGTTTACGATTCAAATGTGATCCACCCCTAGGTCCCAGCAAGATAATCTCTTCAATCAATCATCCCCAAAATAATTATTAATAATTCAAATGTCCACCCCTAAATCCTTGTATCCATTACATAGGATCAATAATATCATAACAATAAAACAACACAGCAAGGATAACACAAAATAAGTAAACAGAACACTATCATCATTTCCACCCCCCTTGAACGATTGGGGCTCAAAATCTTGGGGTGAGGGGTGGAGGTCTCATTTTCCATAGCTTCTTCATGCTGAAATTGGATGTAGAGATGGCCCTGCCCCCAAAAAGTCCCATTCCAGAAGTCATTTCTTTAACAAGCTGGCAGGAATTCCAAGAATGCTACATGCTTAGGCAGTCACCGGAAAGTGCAGGGTGCTTAAGCCTGAAGGAAACAAAACTAGCAACAAGGTTAGCCAAAACAAAGGACAAAAAGAATAGACAAGTATGGACTATAATTCTTCAAATAAAATCATCTCAAGTTTGGTTGAGATTTCAGTTATGCAAAGATCCAACATCAGAGCCAAACTCAGGTGGGAAATGTTTCTTTTCAAAAGGAACATAATGAGGAAGCCAAGAGGATCCCACCCTAGATATAGACTAAGATTGTCCTCCCAGCCTTTCCCCAAATGTACAAGTTTTCATCCGTTAATCACACAAAGTTACCTTTCCTCTGAGTGGCTTATGGCATTTACCAGCATCAGCCATACCTGTGGAGTCTGTGAATCTATTATTATAACCTATTCACGGTAAAATATATGGTTCAGGGGTACGATTTGGTAATTATTTTCCCCTGAATAGACAACTGTTACAGTGTTGTCCTTCCCATGGGCTATAACTTCTGCAGCCTTTGGAATATCATCTGGCTTCCGTTTTACCCATACCTTAGCTCCTGACTTTATTCTATCAATGGAGCAAGACCCTTTTGCCCCTCTAGTAGTTATTTTGGGAGGAGGGTTAGTTTTCACAAAGGGTATTTTTTCACAGGGGATAATAATGACTTGAACCATCCTATCATTTCTACAAAATTGTACAGGTTTTTTTACCCATATTCTGGAGTGTCACAACAATTTCTTTTTGATAATTAGAATCTATCACTCCAGCCAATACATGTATTCCTTGAGCCGCTAATCCTGGTTTAGGTAATATCCGTCCAAGATGATTCTTGGGGATTCTCATACATACTCCAGTAGGGGTTTTTCTTATCTCTTTCCTATTTAACCTAAAATTCTCTATACAATGTAAATCATATCCTGCTGAACCAGGTGTTCCTGGACTTGGTAGTGGGACATCTTCCCTCACAGTCCAAAATTCAATGTTTTGGATCTCACATGTTTGCTGTTCTCTGATCTGCAGATTTGGGGTCATCATTCTGGCTAGAGGTGTACTCCCCCCTAAGGGTCTATTATTCAAATTACGTAAGGCAATAGACAAATTATCCTTCCAATGTCGATATGAATTATTTGAGCTTAATTTTCTCAGCTGTTCTTTCAACAATCCATTCATTCTTTCAATTAGCCCAGATGCTTGTGGGTAATATGGAATATGATATATCCATTCTATATTATTCAACACACAATATCTTTTCACTTCTTTGCCCTTGAAATGTGACCCATTGTCACTTTGAATCTGCATTGGGGTTCCATAATATAAACTTACAATATCTAGAGTTTTACAGGTGTTTTTCTGAGTTGCGTCTTTATAAGGACAAGCCACTAGTACACCTGAATAGGTGTCAACACACGTACATACATATTTACATCCTTTATCCTGGGGTAGTGGGCCAATATAATCTATCTGCCAAATTTGGGCTGGAACTTTTCCCCTTGCTATTTCTCCAGTAACTATCCTAGGAAGAGTTCGTTCTTTTTCTAATTGGCATATACAACACTCCTCTGTTATTTGTTTTAACAACGCATGAGAAATACTGATACCTCGATCCTGTGCCCATCGATGGGTGGCCTGGACCCCTAAATGGCCGGCAGTCTGGTGGACCCATCTTGCTAAGGCTGGGTCATCAGTTGGAGTCGGAGTAGGGACAATACATTCAGTAGCAATCTTTGCTAGTCGATCCGCATGTGCATTGTACTCACGTTCTGGTGTGGTCAGGGTTGCATGAGCATCAACATGAAAAACTGACAGATCTGTAACCAAAGACATGTCCCATATATTTTCCCATAACTCTTTACCCCAAACTTGTTTGCCATGAATCTCCCAATTCTGATTCCTCCATATAGGCATCCACGTAGCTAATCCATTAGCTACCGCCCACGAGTCAGTAAATATATGACACTGTCCTCCTTTCTCTGCTCTGATGGCCTGATGCACTGCCATCAGTTCAGCATATTGGCTACTTCCACCTATCCCAGAACTTTCCAGAGTTCTCCTTGTACAGGGGTTATAGGCTACTGCTTTCCAATGTCTCTTCTGTCCTAAATATTTTGCTGTCCCATCAGTAAACCAAGCATGTTTCTTCTGTTCTTCATTTAGTCCGTCATATCCATTATTCCATTTCACTAAGGATGGTACCATCTGTTGCTTAGATTCAAGGGGCTTTTCATTGCTCTCAGTATCAATGTTCGCCACAGATTCATGTAGAGCAGAAACTCCATTTTTGCCTGCTCTGGACCTATTCTGAATATACCACTTCCATTTGATTATGCTTGCCTCTTGTGCATGTCCAATTCTGTGAGAAGCTGGGGTACTCATTACCCAAGTCATAATTGGAATTCCAGGCCTTAATACCACTTCATGACCCAGAGTTAGTTGCTCAGTTTCTACTAAAGCCCAATATGCAGCTAACAGCTGCTTCTCAAAAGGTGTATATTGCACTCCAGATGAGGGCAGTTTCCTTGACCAAAAGCCTAAAGGTACACTTCGGCTTTGTTGTTTTTGCCACAGACTCCAATTTGCATAGTCATCTTGTACAGTCACTTGTAACTCCACTGGCCCATTTTGCATAGGCCATAAGTCTAGAGCTAATTGAATAGCAGCCTTTGCTTCCTCAAAAGCTCTACTTTGTTCAAGTCCCCAGTCAAATTCATATTTCTTTCTGGTGACTTTATACAAGGGTTTTAAAATCTGTCCCAAATGTGGGATGTGGTGTCTCCAATAACCAAACAGCCCTATGAACTTTTGGGCCTCTTTCTTATTGGTAGGGGTGGGAAAATCCTGGATTTTTTGTCGAGCTTGTGGGAGAATTTCTCGCAGTCCTCTATTCCACTGTATCCCCAAGAATTTTACAGTTTGAGCTGGCCCTTGAACCTTTGCGGGGTTGATTTCCCATCCTTTGCTTTTCATATGGTCAATTAATAATGCTAAACTCTCCTCCACCTCCTTTATATTCTTTCCCTGTATCATGATGTCATCTATGTAATGTGTAAGCTGTACACCAGGTAACTTTAATTCATCCAAATGTTCAGCTACAATCCTGTGGCAAATAGTTGGGCTATGAATATATCCTTGCGGCAGGCGTGTAAATGTATACTGTCGGCCTTGCCAAGTAAAAGCAAACTGATTCCATTGCTTGGGGTCTATTGGGATTGTAAAGAAGGCATTGGCCAAATCAATAACTGCATACCAAGTCCCTTCATGTTTTTGTATTCTCTCTATTAAAGTAACCGTGTCTGGGACAGCAGCATACAAGGGAGGAGTCACTTTGTTCAGCTGTCTATAATCTACTGTCATCCTCCATGTTCCATCTGACTTTCGGACTGGCCAGACAGGGTTGTTCCATTGAGTAGTTGTAGGGACTAACACTCCTGCCTCAACACATTCTCTTATAGTGTTGGCAATTTCATCTTGCCCACCTGGCACACGATATTGCCTCAAAGTAATTACTTCAGAAGGTTCGGGCAAAGTGATTGGATCCATCTTGATTTTCCCCACTAAGACTGCATTAATGCCTATTTTCCTCACAGCAAATTGGTATTTCCCTTCAGGTAAATTTAAGGTCATACCCTTCAAAATGTCTATTCCAATGATGTATTCAGGAATAGGCACAATAACCACACTATATTCTTTCTTGGGCAACTGTCCAATTTTCATCATCAATTTAACTTGTCTGGCTGATATTTCAGTCCCTCCTAGTCCTGTGATGGTAATAGGAGTTCCATGGCTGAACTTGTCTGGATTTCCATAAATAAGGGTGGCCTCGGCCCCAGTATCTATTAATGCCTCAGTTACCGTACTTGACCCATTTTTCCAATATATGGTCAAGTTAATGTGAGGTCTACAATCCAGCCTGTGTATTTCCTTAATTTGGGCTGGGGCCTGGCCTGTTCCCTAGTATTCCCTTTCATGTGATTCACTTGGGTATGAAGGTTCAACATCTGTAGCATTTGCAGGAGCAGTTCTGATTTCCCTATCTCTCCTGTTATCAAGGCCTTTATCTCTGTACATTCTATATAATTCATTGGTTGGAATTCCATCTATCATTTCAAAACCTACTCCTGCTCTCAATAAAGCAGTAAACATTTCTTTCCTTGTTACTCTCCTTTGGCGCCAAGTTTGCTGGTTATTCACCCTTCTCTCTCGAGGAGATCTATCCCCTCCCCAGTCACCTAAGTCATGTAACTGTAAAATCTTATTTATCACTGTTGTAAGACGGCTCCCTACTTCTCCAAGTAATAAATTCAAAATTAGTTGTTTATAAGCAGGGGGAGCTGTCTTAATTATTAAATTCCTATGAGGCAGTTCCATTGAATCATTGTAATATTTGTCTGCAGTTCCTGTCATAATGGCAGTCTTCATTACCTCCTCCTTTAGTCTCATGATACAATCTCTAAGTGAATACCAGGGTCTGTGCTCAGTGGGCCACATAGAATCAGTAGCATATCTCTTATTGCATCCCACAGCGGCTAATGCCAACAGAGTAGTCCTGCTATCACCATCTCCTTGCTGATGATGTTCCCTAAAAGCTTGTTGAACTAGAGGATCATGGCTGATACCTATGAATCTCATGCAGTCTGTCCCATCTACTGATATTCCACCGGCCCCTTGATCACTGAGTCTTACCATCCAAGATATCAATGGTTCTCCTATTCTTTGGCTGAATCTACTCAAAATATCTGTGACCTCTTGCGGTGAGAAATCTTCCTGAATTTCCCTTGTAACTGAATCTTCACCTCGGGTTTCTGTCTTCCTCCTTTGTATGGGTCGAGCCCTTGTTTGATCATTTAACCATCTCCTATTCTCTGTGTGAGGCACATCCTGAACCCCAGTAGTGTTTTGTGCCTCAGCCCCTAACATTGTCTCATTCTCTCCCCACTCACTCCCTCTGCCACCATGGCTAGGACGAAGCAGGCAGTCAGGCTCTTTCTGGGCTGGGTTGAAATGCACTCTGGGCTTTTTTGGTCTCCTGTTGCTCTTAGCCACATTAATAGAAAAGTTCTCATTTGAGTCAGTTTGGTCTCCTGCTATCTGAGATTCCTCTTCTTCCTGTGGGGTAGGAGTGCCCCCATGTCTTTCACTTAATCTCAATCTTTCGTATACTAGCCGGTAGGCTGATAACACTATCCAGCTTTGTCTAGATAGTGATGCCCCTGACTGAATCCCAACTTCTCGTAAACACTTTTCCAAATCCCTAGGATCTCCTCTCCGTAGCCTTGGTTCCCAGTTTTCACAGGGTCCAGCTTTTTTAGCCAATTCTTTTGCTAGGGAGGAATAAAATGGATCCTCCCATCCTGGGATATTCATCTCTTCCTCTGAAATTGTTCTGCTTCTAAATAGAGATCTTATACCTAGCGATCCTGTTCGTGACGCCAAATGTATCAGGAGGGCAGAGTTTATAATCTCAAAGAGGATCATAAACATGTCTGAAAGGTTCGGAACCGCCGGATATAAGAAACTCTCAAAGTAGAAGGCAGAAGAATCAAAACATTTATTTAGGCTCCACAGTAACCAACCCATGAACCAGAAGCCCCATTTTGATATGTTGATCAAAATCTTCCAGGCCCAATAAGTACGCCTTGCAAGAGTAACCAGGAGGCTACAGAGAAGCATGATTGCGTAAAGCAAAATCATGCTTCCCCCTTGATGGTAATAAGATTACCCACTGGCCTGAAGTCTTTGTTCAGCTTCCTCCCGTAGATCAGCTCTGCTACTGGCAGCTCCTGCCTCAGCTGTGTCTGTGTCTGTAACTGAAGCTGCAACTGTAACTGACGATGTAACTGTCGCTGTAACTGACGTAACTGTCGTAACTGTCGCTGGCTCCAACCGGAAAAGGAAAAGAGAGCTCTTCAAGCTGTCCTCTCCCCTCTTATAGGGTTTTTGACATCATCAAGCTCCGCCCAAATGACCAGGGCCGATTGGTTCTTGAGTTGGCCCCTCCCCCTAGCATAGACATCAACACCTCCCCTCAGCCAGCCCCATGACTCCTCACACAGGAAGTTGTCTGCTTCCTGGAATGCTCTTTGGGCCTCCTGCCCCGGAAGAGCAAGCCACAGTGTCCAGAGGCTCAATGAGGTAAGCTGAGTCATTCAAAGAAAACAAAGGCCATTCTGGCTACAATTGACTAACTAAATTTCAAACAAAATGCATCATGTAGTAGTAGAAAGAGTGTTGGATTTAATGTCAGAAGCAGTGGGCTGGAATATTGACTCTCCTCCCACTTACCAGCTGTATGACTTTTAGCTAGTCACTTAAATTTGGGGATTTTAGCTCCCTCATCTATAAAATGAGGAGGGGGCTGGACTAGATAACTTTAAAAGTCCATTGAAGTTCTAAATATATGGTCCTTGAATCACTGAAGAGAAAGTAGGTCATTCATATTGGCAAGCTTATCAATGATGAGATGAGATTGGCCAACAGGGATATTAGCTTTTAAATCTGTAATATACTTCCAATCTCTACTTCATAGAACAATTGTGATGAAAGTACTTTATAAGCCTTAAAGTATTACATAAAAATATGATTTTTAAAAATCATCACTGACAAAATTTCCCTGTAAATCTTAATTTTTATAGACCTATTGGGTGAATCCATGCTTTTTCCTTTTTTGGTATTCTGCCAGATTTTAGATGTTAAGCTTGGAACATGGTTTTTGTATGTGTGAAACTATTCTCTCATGATGAAATAAACTTAGATCCTAGTTCAGTATAGACTTCTGATTTGTTTTTGTGTTCCAACTATCATTTTCAGATTCATAATATAAATGAATAATTTTCATGGTGCTTATCTGATTGATTGCCTCAGTTTCTGAAAACAAAAACTCATAACAGGATTGGATGATAAGGAAAAGAGGAGAGTAAACATTCATTAAATTCCAACTATGTACCAGACACTGTGTTAAGTACCTTAGAAATAATATCTCCTTTGAATCTCACAAGAACCCTGAGAGGTAGGTGCTATTACTATCACCATTTTTACAGATGAGCAAACTGAGGCAAACAGAGGTTAAGTGACTTGTCCAGGATCACAAAGCTAGTAAGTATCTGAGGCCTGATTTGAAAACAGGTTTCTTAACTTCAGGATCATTACAGTACCTAGGTGCCTCGAGATATCTCTTTACGTAATATGAAAAGATTTATTTTAACAATGCTAACCTTGCCAAGAAACACTCTGTTCCCTATCAATGCTTTTTGAAAACTCAGGGAGAGCATTAATCCCAGTTCTGGTCACTAAACATATTCTCAGAATGTAGATATTAATCTAAGGAAAACATTCAGACATTTATTTTATTATTTTGATTTTTTAAACTTAAAATATTTTTTCTTTAGCCCCAAATCACCTTCTCATCCCCTCACCTCCTTCAATGAGAGCACTAGCATTTATTGTATTGCCTACTCTGTCCCACACCCCTCAGCAGCATTTCATTGCTTTTTAATGACTTTTACTGTTAAATCTTCTGTAGATGAATTTTGTAAAAAAAAAAAAAAACATAAAACCAACAACACAAAAAATGAACAACCACAACAACAAAAACATCAAAGCAACAAGCCTCATCCCTCCGTAAGTCTATTCAGAGAAAAATCACTCAAGAAAATAAGTGTTCTACAAAATGGTAAAAATAGAAAATCTTGAAATAGTCATTATCTTAAAACCCCCACTACATTACTTGTTCAAAATTTTAAAAATCAGCTCCTTCTATGATAAAGAAGAAATTATTACTTGGGAGTCAACAGGGGTCTTGTTTTCAGAGTATTAATCTATCCACGGCACTGACAAAGAATCTTCAGTGGAAAGACCATCTATCATTAGGGGAGTGTCCCCTAAGTTAGTCAGGAGGAGAATTCATAATTATTAAGACTTGGTTTCCATCATCAGGATGTAACCAGAAGAGAAGTCTATGAGATTTCACATTTAGTCAGGAGGTAACTGGATGATAATCTTTAACTGACCACAGTCCCTGGAAATTTACCCTGAAGGGAACACTATTATTGCGATTATTCATTTTGTTGTGTTTGTGCTTTCAAGTAAAGAGGCCTTTTTATTATGCACACACATACCTACAGAGACACGTATTTCCCCCCAATCACATGTTAAGACAATTTTATCATTTTCTTAAGTTTTGAGTTGCAAATTTTACCCCTCTCTCCCTTCCTCCTCTCCCCATTCCCCAAGACAGTAAGCAATCAGATATAGGTTATGTATGCACAATCATGTAAAACATTTCCATATTAGTCATTTCGTACAAGAAAAAGGAGATCTTATCTTGAAAAGAGAGTTATATGACACTGCACAAGGTAAAACAGTTTTCTACATTTTATATTTGAGACATGAAGAAGAAAGAAAGGGAGAAAAAGAGTGTAGGGGGACACAAATCCCAAAGTTATGGAAGTTATATATGGCAGAACCCAGATTTCAGTCTGTCTTCTGACTCCTCATCCCATACTCTTTCTAGTATACAGAAGGTATTCAATAAACACTAATGTATGAATAAATTTATAATTCTTCATATACCAAATTCTTCATATACCAAACACCATTAGCCAGTTGTTTGCTTTCCACTAATAATTGTGGTAAAAATTTGCTTATTGACCCACAGTTTCTTAGTTTCTCTATGAAAGAATAGTGTGAATTTACTCAAAGACTCATTAGGCCTAGTCCAGTCTATGACAGAACTATTAAAGAAAGGTTAATAGTCTATGAAAGGATAGAACTTGTGAAATTGGCCTCATTAGCCCCATTCTCTAACTAGCTGTTGAATCATGGGGGAAGTTTTTAAAAATGTCCACTTTCTTGGAAAACCACGAGGTGAGGTAACAAACATAAATGTGAGATTCAAATAGAAGAAGGAAGGATAATCTCTGCTCCTCATCATTAGGATCAAATGTTTTGCATGTGTATGTGTGTGTGTCTTATTTGATTTTTTATCAATTGCATGTAAAAAATTTTTAACATTAATTTTACAAAATTTTGAGTTCCAAATTTACTCTCTGCCTCCTCCTCCCCCTCCTCAAAAAGGCAAGAAATTTGACATAGATTGTAAATGTGAAGTCATGACATTAGCCAAGTTGCAAAAGAAAACACAAGCAAAAAGAAAAAAATAAAGTAAAAAAATAGTATTTTTAAATCAAAAATTCTTCAGAATTTTCTAGGATCATCATATTGCTTGGAATAGCTGTCATTCATAGTTGCCCACCATATAATATTGCAATTCTAGTATACAATGTGTTCCTTCTTCTACTCACTTCAGTTTCCATTAGTTCATATAAGCCTCCCCAGGTTTTTCTGAAACCATCGTTCTTGTCATGTTAAGAGCACGAGTACTCCATTATAATCATATGCCATAATTTGTTCAGCTATTCTCTACTTGATGGCCATTCCCTCAATTTCCAATTGTTCGCCATCACAAAAAGAGCTGCAATAAATATTTCTGTACAAAAAGGTCCTTTCCTTTTTCTTTGATCTGTCTGCGCTACAAACCTAATATGCTATTGCTGTGTCAAAGGGTATATACATAGTGTTATAGCCCTTTGAGTATAGTTGCAAATTGTTCTCCAGAATGGTTAGACCAGTTTGCAACTCTACTAACAATGCATTAATATATCCATTTCTCCAAATCCCCTCCAGCATTTGTCACTTTCCTTTGCCATCATATAAGCCAATCTGATGAGTGTGAAGCGATACCTCAGAGTTGTTTTAGTTTGCATTTCTCTAATCCATAGTGAGTTAGAGCATTTTTCACAAGACTATAAAAGATAACTTCGATTTCTTAATCTGAAAACTGCCTGTTGATATCCTTTGACAATTTATAAAAGGGCAAACGACTTGTATTCTTATAATTTGTTGAAATTTGACTCATTTCCCTATATATTTGAGAAATATAACCTTTGCCAGAAAAAAAGTTGCTATAAACTACCCCCACCTCAATTTCCTGCTTTCTGTCTAATATTGACTCGTTATTTTTGTTTGTGCAAAATCTTTTTTATTTAATGGAATCAAAATTGTTCACTTTACATCTTGTAATGCTCTCTATATCTTGTTTGATCATAAATTATTTCCTTACTTATAGTTCTGACGTCATAAAATTTTCCATGCTCCACTAATGTGCTTACATTACATTTCATGTCTATCATGTACCCATTTTGATTTTATTTTGGGTATACATTGTGAGATGCTGCTCTATGCCTTGTTCCTGCCAAACTGCTTTTCTGTTTTCCTAGCAGTTTTTGTCAAACAGTGAATTCTTGTCTCAAAAGCTTGGATGTTTGGGTTTATCAAACATTAGATTACCATGGCCGTTTATTATTGTGTATTTTGTGCCTAGTCTATTCCACTGATCCATCACTCTATTTCTTAGCCAGAACCAGATTGTTTTGATGATTACTGCTTTGTAAAATAGTTTGAGATCTGGTACTGCCAGATAACTTTCTTCACTTTTTTCACTGATTCCCTTGACATCTTGACCTTCTGTTCTTCCAGATGAACTTTGCTATTTTTTCTAGCTCTATAAAATAATTTTTGGTAGTTTTATTGGTATGGCAATGAGTAAGTAAACTAATTTAGGTAAAATTGTCATTTTTAGTATATTGGCAGAGCCTATCCATGAACAATTAATATTTCTCCAATTGTTTAGATCTGACTTTTTGTATGAAAAGTGCTTTGTTAACTGTATTCATATAGTGGTTGGGTTTGTCTTGGCAGGTAGACTCCCAAGTATTTTAAATTGTCCATGGTTATTTTAAATGGAATTTTTCTTTCTAGCTCTTGCTGCTAGACTTTGTTCTTAATATATTGGAATGCTAGTGATTTATTTGGGCTTATTTTATATCCTGCAACTTTAATTGATAATTTCAACTAATTTTAGTTGGTTCTTTAGAATTCTCTAAATATAGAATCACATCTTCTGCAAAGAGTTGTAGTTTTGTTTCCTTCTTGCCTATTCTAAATACTTCAATCTCTTTTTCTTCTCTTATTGCTAGAGCTACCATTTTTAATATAATACTAAATACTATTGATGAATAGTGGACATCCTTGCTTCACCCTGATCTTCTCGAGGTGATTTCTACCTGATACAGATAATGCTTGCTAAGGGTTTTACATATATACTCTTTATCATTTTAAGAGAAGCTCCATTTATTCCTATCCTTTCCAGGTTTTTAAATATAGGACTAAGTATTATGTTTTGTCAAAAACTATTGTTGCACCTATTGAGATAATTATATGATTTTTGTTATTTGTATTGATATGGTAGTTTTCCTAGCACTGACTCAGACCAGCATTCCTGATACAAATTCTACATGGTCAAATGTGATGATCCTCATGATACATTGCTGTAAAACCCTTGCTAGTGTTTTATTTTAAGGTGTTATTTTCTTCAGTATTTTTGTGCTTCTTTTACCTAGCTGTTGACTCTCTTTTCATAGTTTTCTTACATGACTCTCATTTGTTTTCCCAATTATTCCTCTACCTCTCTCATTTGATTTTTTAAATCCTTTTTAAGTTCTTCTAGGAATTCTTGTTGGGCATGTGTCCAATTCATATCTTCTCTTTGAGTCTTTACCTGTAGTTATTTTGACATTGTTGAGTCCCTCTGACTTTGTTTCTTCATCTTTAGCAACTTTTTTATGGCCAGGTTATTTTTTGTTGTTTGCTCATTTTTCCAGCCTATTTTTGAATTTTAACTTTATGTCAAAGTTTCACTCTGCTCTGGGCGTATGTTTCAAATTCAGGTTTTTTTATGCTGCTGTTTTCAGAGCTAGGTTTAGGGGGTCTGTATATTTTAGGATTTCCAAGGTGGTATGATCTAAGGAAAGTTGTGGTCACTGCTCTCTTGGTCTTCACTTTTGGCATTACTTAAGAAAAGACTTCATTCCCCTGCAGCCACAAGTGCCACTGTTCCTCCTGACCCTGGAACTGAGCCTAGGTCCCCTGCTCTCTGGCAGCCAAAAATTCTAGAGCTCCTTTCAGCCTTTGAACTAAACCAGGTCCCTGACTCCCTTGCGAGTGGCCATAAATACTCTTATCTGGCCTGGAACTGGAACCAGTACCCCTGGCAGCCCCCAGGGCTGTTCCTCTTCATCCTTGAACTGTGAACATGAACTGTGTCAAGACAATGCAACAGAGTCCTGAAAAACAATGTCAGAACAGGGTCCCCTGTATTCTCTTTCTATTCAGTTTTATAGCCTCCTTACCATCGGTGAGGTGAATCTCCTAAAACTGCTGTTGCTCCTACTGCATCTACCTCCAAGTTCTGCTGCTGGCATGACATCAAGACCTGCACTATGCTCTACCCCAGTGTGACAGATTTTTACTGTCCACCTCCTAAATATTCTTGGCATGAAAAATTGTTTCATCTTGACCTTTTAAAAAAATGGTATTTTACTTTTTACAATTACACTTAAAAAGAATTTTTAATATTCATTTAATTTTTTTGAGTTTTTAAAATTTAATTTAATATATTTAGTTTTTGGCATTGATTTTCACAAGAGTTTGAACTATGAATTTTCTCCCCATTTCTACCCTCCTGCCCACTCCAAGATGACGTATATTCTGGTTGCCCCACTCCCCAGTCAGCCCTTCCTTCTGTCACCCCACTCCCCTCCCATCCCCTTTTCCCTTCCTTTCTTGTAGGGCAAGATAAATTTCTAAGCCCCATTGCCTGTGTATCTTATTTCCTAGTTGCATGCAAAAACTTTTTGTTTGTTTGTTTTTGAACATCTGTTTTTAAAACTTTGAGTTTCACATTGTCTCCCCTCTTCCCTCCCCACCCACCCTCCTGTGTGGGTAAGTAAAATGGGCTCTTAACAGTTAGTTCGACTAAGTGCCCTTGAAGAGTTTGGCTTTTGTTTCCTTTGAGTAATTCAGTGTATTTTATTGAGTCTTACTAGGTGCTAAGCCCCAGGCCCAAACCCCTATTAGGTGCAAAACCTATGTGGGTGTGGAATGGTAACTAAGGTGGGGCCCAAGGTGGGGCTAACTAAGGGGAGGTGCTAACTCCAGAGCCATGCCCTTCTTGAGTCTTACTAGGTGCTAAGCCCCAGGCCCAAACTCCTATTAGGTGCTAAGCCTATGTGGGTGTGAAGCTCCCAGGGAACAAGGGGTGGTGCTAACTCAAGAGTCAATTATATTATCCTAAGTTATAGTCATTCACATGACATTTGATGATATCTGAAACCCTATAAGAAGAAAAGACAGAGCCATTTGTGCAGGGCTCTCACTCTTGGTGGCGTTTGGAGACTCCCGGACAGCTGTAGCTAAGAAGCCCTCCAAATCGTAAACCCGGATGTTGGGACTTTGTTAAACCCTGGTAACTATGTATTGGGATTTGAATCAGATGAGGTCTGTCTGTTGATGTTTGTAATTTGTTTGTATTTTGCTCTGACATCCAGGGTGCTGGTCTTTCCCCCTGAACTAAGTGAATGATATTTGTATGCTGAATTAAAGTAAGCTTGTCAACCCCTTAACATAGCTTTCCTCAGTTGAGCAGATCAAAAGAACCTGTGCTTTTTGCAGAGTGCTGGTAGCATTCTTCTTGTTGGGCTTGGGTTGGTCTTACACCCCTACAACAGCTGCTAGCCGGATTGTTGAAACACCTCCCTAAGAAGGCAAGCCATTCAGCATAGGCTACATGTGTATCATTATGTCAAACACTTCCACAACACTCATATTGTGAAAGACTAACCATATTTTGCTCCTTCCTAACCCATCCCCCTTTGTGCAATTTTCTCCCTTGACCCTGTCCGTTTTTGAAAGGGCTTGCCTTTGATTACGTCCTCCCCCTATCTGCCCTCCCTTTATCATCCCTGCTTTTTTATCTTCTTCCTCCTTGTTTCCACTGGGGTAAGATACCCAATTGAGTGTGTATGGTATTACCTCCTCGGGTCAAATCTGATGAGAGCAAGATTCACTCATTCCCCCTCACCTGACTCCTGTTCCCTTCCTACAGAACTGCTTTTTCTTGCCATTTTTATGCAACATAATCTACCCCATTCTATCTCTCTCTTTCTCCCTCTCTCAGTATATTCCTCTCTCATCTCTTAATATGATTTTATTTTTTTAGATATCATCCCTTCATATTCAACTCACCCTATGCCCTCTGTCTATACACACACACACACACACACACACACACACACACACACATATATATACATACACATATACATTCATACACACACACACACACACACACACACACACACACATATATGCATATTCCCTTCAGCTACCCTAATACTGAGGTCTCATGAATCATACACATCATCTTTCCATGTAGGAATGTAAACAAAACAGTTCAACTTTAATAAGCCCCATGTGATTCCTTTTTCTTGTTTACCTTTTCATGCTTCTCTTGATTCTTGTGTTTCAAAGTCAAATTTTCTATTCAGCTCTGGTCTTTTCACTGAGAAAGACTGAAAGTCTTCTATTTTATTGAAAATCCATATTTTGCCTTGAAGCATGATACTCAGTTTTGCTGGGTAGGTGATTCTTGGTTTTAATCCTAGCTCCATTGACCTCTGGAATATCATATTCCAAGCCCTTTGATCCCTTAAGATAGAAGCTGCTAGATCTTGTGTTATTCTGATTATGTTTCCACAGTACTCAGATTGTTTCTTTCTGGATGCTTGCAGTATTTTCTCCTTGATCTGGGAGCTCTGGAATTTGGCAACAATATTCCTAGGAGTTTTCCTTTTGGGATCTTTTTGAGGTGGATTCTTTCAATTTCTATTTTACCCTCTGACTCTAGAATATCAGGGCAGTTCTCCTTGATAATTTCTTGAAAGATGATATCTAGGCTCTTTTTTTGATCATGGCTTTCAGGTAGTCCAATAATTTTTACATTATCTCTCCTGGATCTATTTTCCAGGTCAGTGGTTTTTCCTATGAGATATTTCACATTGTCTTCCACTTTTTCATTCCTTTGGTTCTCTTTTATAATATCTTGATTTCTCATCAAGTCACTAGCTTCCACTTGCTCCAATCTAATTTTGAAGGTACTATGTTCTTCAGTGGTCTTTTGGACCTCCTTTTCCACTTGGCTAATTCTGCCTTTCAAAGCATTCTTCTCCTCATTGGCTTTTTGGAGCTCTTTTGCCATTTGAGTTAGTCTGTTTTTTTAAGGTGTTGTTTTCTTCAGTATTTTTTTCTGTATTTTTTGGTTCTCCTTTAGCAAGTCATTGACTCGTTTTTCATGGTTTTCTCACATCCTTCTCATTTCTCTTCCCAATTTTTCTTCTACTTCTCTAACTTGCTTTTCCAAATCCTTTTTGAGCTCTTCTATGGCCTGGGGCCAGTTCATGTTTTTCTTGGAGGCTTTTGATGTAGGCTCTTTGACTTTGTTGACTTCTTCTGACTGTATGTTTTGGTCTTCTTTGTCACCAAAGAAAGATTCCAAAGTCTGAGACTGAATGTGAGTCCATTTTCACTGCCTGGCCATGTTCCCAGCCAACTTATTTGACCCTTGAGTTTTTCATCAGGGTATGACTGCTTGTAGAGTAAAGAGTACTTTGTTCCAAGCTTGAGGGGATGTGCTGTCATTTTCAGAGCTATTTCTATACAGCCAGCTCTGCCACACTAGCACTTCTCCTTCCCCAAGAACTGCCAACCCGGACCTCACTCAGATCTTAAGCATGCTCTGCACTGCTGCTCTGATCTGCCACTTAATTCCTTCCACCAGGTGGGCCTGGGGCCAGAAGCTACTGCAGCTGTAGTTCTGTAGCTGCACCACCCCCACTGTCCCTGGGGCAGTGAACTGGGAACTCCTTCCACTCTGTCCCCTGTAGCTTTTCCCACTAACCTTCTCTGTTGTCTTTGGTGTTTTTGGATTGAGAAGTCTGGTAAGTGCCACAGCTCACTGATTCAGGAAGCTAGGGCCTGCTCTGCCTGACTCCTGGTCTGGTTTGTCCTGCCACCACCCACGCTGGGCTCTGCTCCCTTCTGCTCCCAGTTCTGTGTGTGATAGACCTCACCCAGCGACCATCCAAGCTGTCCTGGGCTGGAGCCCTGCTTCCCTCTGCTATTTTGTGGGTTCTGCAGTTCTGGAATTTGTTCAGAGCCATTTTTTATAGGTTTTTGGAGAGACCTGGCCAGTAGTTCATGCAAGTCCCTGCTTTCTTGCCGGTATCTACCATTTTAAAAATTTTGCATTCTAAATTTTCTCCCTCTCCTACTCATCATCCCCCTATTGAGAAGGTAAGTGATTTGATATAGGTTACACATGTGTAGTCATGCCAAACATATTTCTACACTAGTCACATTGTGGAAAAAACATAGATTTAAAAAAAAATCTCAAGAAAAATTAGGAAAGTAAAAAAAGTATGCTTCAATCTGTATTCAGACACAATCAGTTCTTTCTCTGTGATAGATAGCATTTTTCATCATAAGTCCTTCAGAGATGTCTTGGATCATTGCATTGTTGAAATTAGCTAATTAGCACAGTTCACAGCTGGTTATCTCTTATAATATTACTCTTACTTGGTACACAGTACATTTCACTTTGCATCAGCCCATGCAAGTTTCTCCAGGTTTTTCTGAGATTATCCTGCTCATCATTTCTTATGGTACAACATTATTTCACCATAATGATATACCACAACTTGTTCAGCCATTCCTCAAATTGATGGGATTCCTTTAACCTTCTAATTCTTTACCCCCAGAAAAGAGCTGCTTTAAATATTTTTGTACATATAGGTCCTTTTCCTTTTTTATCTATTTTGGAACACAGACCTGGTAGGGGGCAGCTAGGTGGCACAGTGAGTAGAGCAATGGCTGTGGAGTCAGGAGGACCTGAGTTCAAATTTGTCCTAAGACACTTGAACACTTACTAGCTGTGTGACCTTGGGCAAGTCACTTAACCCCAATTGCCCTGCCTTCCCCCCTGCAAAAAAAATAAAATAAAGGGGTATGCATGGATTTGTAACCCTTTGGACATAGTTCTAATTTGCTCTATAGGATGGCTAAATCATTTCACAACTCCAACAACAATGCATTAGTGTTCCAATTTCCCCATATCTTCTCCAGCTTTTATCATTTTCGTGTTTTGTCATGTTAGATAATCTAATATGTGTGATGTGGCACCTCAAAGTAGCTTTGATTTGCCTTTCTCCAATCAATAGTGAGTTAAAGCTTTCACTTTGTAATCTTCTGAGTGTTCATGTTTTGTTTTTATCTTCCTTTCCACCATAGTAATTTTCAAAAGGCAGAGTCTTTTCTTTTGTTCGTTCATTTCCCCAGCCTATTAGTTGACTTTTAAGGTTTTGTTTTTTATTTATAAAGTAGGGCTCTGCTTCTAGGGTGGAGGGTATACTGTCCCAAGGTTCAGGGAGTTTGTGTAGCTGTTTTCAGAGATACTTCTAGGCACCTGTAAATTTTCAATTCTTCCAAGGTGGTATGATCTAAGGAGAGGTGTGCTTACTGCCCTCCTGGCCTGTGCTCTCATCTGTGAGCAACCACAAGCACTCTATTATTGACAAAACAACAGAGTCCTGCCTCAGAGCTAGCAAAAAGAACCCCGTAATCTCTTTCTCAACAGTTGTTTGACCCTCATACCATCTGTGGACTGAAAGCTCCGGAATCAGCCATTGCCAGGTTCATGTCAGTCACTCCCAAGGCCTGCTACTGGTTTCCTAGGGCTGGGGCTGTGTTGGTGTACCCTGAACTGGACTATACTCCATTCTCACCCAGGTGTGACAGACCTTTCCTGCTGACCTTCTAAGTTGTCTTTGGTGTCTGTGGGCTGAGAGGTCTGAAAACTGCCACTGCTGCTAGTGATACAGTTGCTGCAAGGCCTTCTCTGCATTTGCTAGGGCCTCATCTGTGCTGCTGGGCCTGTGCTGGACTGTGCTCTCCTCTCACTCTGGTGTAGCAGACCTTTCCCGATGACCTTCCAAGTTGTCTTGGGCTGGAAAAGTTTTTCGCTCCCTCTTTTTGTGGATTTTGCTGCTCTGGAATTTGTTTAAAGGCATTTTAAAGGTATTTGGAGGGGCTTGGGGAAGAGTTTAGGTGAGTCCCTGCCTTCATTCCACCACCTTGGCTCTTCTTCCTCTGTGATAATTTCTTGAAATATGATGTCTAGACTCTTTTTCATCATAGTTTTTAGTAGTTCAATAATTTTAAAATGATTTCTCCTGCATCTGTATTCCAGGTCTGTTGTTTTGCCAATGATATATGTCACATTGTCTTCTATTTTTTCATTCTTTTGGTTTTGTTTTATTGTTTCTTGATTTTTCATGAAGCTATTAGCTTTCATTTGCTCCATTCTAATTTTTAAAGAATTATTTTGGTCAGTGAGCTTTTGTATCTCCTTTTCCATTTGGCAAATTCTACTTTTTAAGGAGTTATTTTCTTCAGTGAGATTTTGTACCTCTTTTTCCATTTGGCCAATTCTGCTTTTCAAGGCATTCTTCTCCTCACTGGCTTTTTGGACCTCGTTTTACCATTTGATGTAGTCTGTTTTTTAAGGTGTTATTTTCTTCAACTTTTTTTTTGGTGTCTGTATGTCTCCTTTACTAAGTAATTGGTCCTTTTTTCATGATTTTCTTGCATTGCTCACATTTCTCTTCCCATTTTTGAATCTACCTCTCTTATTTGATTTTCAAAATCCTTTTTGAGTTCTTCCATGGCCTGAGACCAATTCATATTTTTCTTGGAGGCTTTGGATGTAGTAGCTTCAACTTTGTTATCTTCTTCTTTATATGTGTTTTTATCTTCTTTGTCACCACAGCAACTTTCTATGGTCAGAGTAGTTTTTGTTGTGTGCTCATTTTCCCCACCTATTTCTTGACTTTTAACTCTTTGTTAAAGTGAAGCTCTGCTCTTAGGACAGTGGGTACACTATCCAAAACTTCAGGGATTTGTGTAACTTCTTTCAGAGATAGTTCTAGGGTCCTGTAAGTTTTCAGTTCTTCCAAGGTGGTATGATCTAAGAAAAAGTATGTTTACTACTCTCCTGGCCTGTGCTTTGGTCTGTGAGTGACCACAAACACTCTTTTCTGCCCTGGAACTCTGACAAAAATCCCTGCTCCATTGTGGCTGAAAGCTGGCATGTGCTAGTGCTCTTCCTCACCCTGGTACTACCACCCAGGACTGCAACCCAGATCTGAGTGTGAGCAAAGCAACAGAGTCCTGCCTTAGTGTTAGCAAAGAGACCTTTGTAATCTCTTTCTGACCAGTTGTTTGACCTCCCTCTCCTCCTCTCCCTGCAATGTCTTTGGGCTGAAAGCCCTAGAAGCAGCACCTGCTGCTGACTCAGTGACTCCCAAGGCCTGCTCCTGGTTTGCTAGGGCTGGGTCTATTCTGGTGTAGCCTGACTGGACTGTGCTCCACTTGTACCCAGATGCAACAGATCTTTCCTGCTGACCTTGTAAGTCATATTTAGCTTTCCTTTGCTCTGTCCTTTTGTGGGTTCTGCCACTCTAGGAACTGTTTTATGTCATCATTTAAAGGTTTTTGGAGGGAGTTTGAAGGAAGCCTAGGTGAATCTTTCATCCACCATCTTGGCTCCACCTCCTCACCCTAGCCTTTTTTTTTGGCTCTGTGGCTCCAGAATTCAATTCGAGAAATTATTTTCTTGTTGTTTAGAGGGAAATTTATGAGAGTTCAAGTGTGTTCCTGCCTTTATTTCACCCCCACCAAGTCTGAGTAAATGTTTTCTAAATAGTTGAGCCAACAAGAAAAAAGAATGAAGATAATCCACACATAAATTTTACTTATCTGAAGCTAAATTAGATGGTTTGAAATTTTGGGGGCACAGTCAGGTGATCCTTGGTTTCACAGCCATAATCAGTTACATAGCTACAGAAATGTACATCTGGGTGCATTAAACTGTGGGTGTGCTCTCTGAGGTCTATAAGACCTCTAAAGTTTCTGCTGGCTCTTGTTGCCATTGGTGTAAGTGTTAACAGCTGAGGCACAGGTATATTAAGAAAGCGGTAGCCACACAGGTGTTGACTCTTGGTAATAACTTGGCAATAAACCCCCCATTTAACATAGAAAAAAGGTTGCTACGTTTTTATCTTTCTTTGCACTTTCCAGAATCTGAATTGATGAGGAAACACAGTATTATTTATTACCTCTGTTCTTAAATTGATGCTTTGAGATCTTTAAGCATTATAATTGGTAGAGTGATCAATAAACAAGAATATAAGAAAAAACAAGAGGTAGGGAACTTTCATTCAGCAAAAAGGAACAAACAAAAAACAACCAAAAAGCAATAGCAACCAGAATACCCAAAGTTACCATTGAGTCTAAATATGGCCTAAATATGTGACTTGAATCTTAATCCTCTCAAACTGTGCCCCCACAACTCCTCCCTTTTCCTTCTTATCCTCCTCCTCTCTCATCCTCATTTCCCTTCTCCTCTGTCTATAAAGTCCCTTCTGACTCTAAAGTTCTATGATTCTATGATTCCTTTTGGCTTGTCTGTACCCAGATGATATTCTATTTTCTCAAGTCAAAATGTTAAATAGGTACCACAAACAGGCTAACATTTATTCAGTGCTTTTGTTCAATACTTTCATTAGGTTGTCATCTGTCTGTGAGATGGATCAGGCAGGTACAGGGGCCTAAAAAAGGCTTCTGTTCCATCACCTCCACCAAAAGTGGCTCCTTTTTCAAATTTAGTTCTCTATCCCAAAAAGGTCAACCATATTGCTAGGTTGATAATTCATTCTGCCTCATAGTGAGTTAACTTTCAACATTTTTCCTTGCTCTTTATTGATTTTTTAAGTTTTTAAACCATTGCTCCAAAGATTCAAAGGGTTATAATAAAGTACTTTTAATAGTTGATTTTGTTTACTTTCAGAACACAGTGGATTTTAATTTTTTTCTTCTTTCCAGGTCTTTTCTTTTCCTGATGTCACTAGTCTCTTTAACATCTATCCTTCACCAAATAATATTCTCCAACAAACTCTGAGCTAATTTTCCTTTCAGTATTGTTAGATTCATCAAGGATGAAATTTCATTTCTGTGCATGTATTCCTAGGACTGCCGAATTCTTTGTTATGACTTTTAAATTTATATGTAGATACCCTAAAACCTACCTTAGGATCACTTTCTGCCCTATTTCTCATTCTATTATTCTTCAGATCTGTTTCTTTTCTAGGTCTGTTATCTACTTCTCTGCTTTCACCCATTTGGCTATTTATTTTCTTTTCCATCTTTCAAGGTCTTACAGCTTCAACTTATTTTCTTAAGTTCCTCTTCCTCTTCCATTTCCTCTTTCTTTTCTCACTCTCCTTTTTCTTCTCCTCCTTTATCTATGAGATCCCTTCCAACTCTGAAGTTCTATGATTCCATGATTCCTTTTGACATATCTATAAGCAAGAATAACTAAAAATTATTCCACCTTCTCAAGTAATAGAAATGAATCACTTGAGTAAGCACTATTCTTTTTTTAATTAACTTGTCATTAGTTTTCCACATTCAGTTTTATAAGATTTTGAGTTCTAAATTCATCAATAATCCATTGAATATTCACTATATGCAAATAGAACTCTGGTTTGTCATCATGATATTGTAGTGACCTTGGGTTTTAAGCCTATGCTAGTGGAGAACAAACCATTGCAGGCTCTACTATAGCAGATGTAGTTTTAAAAATTTAATTTATATTTATTTTTTATTTTGGTTTCAATTTCAAATTCTCTCCCTTCCTCCACTCCTTCCCCACCCATTGAGAACAGAATTGTACTTAGAAAGTCATAGAAATCATTTCTGAATTAGCTGTGTTCTGAAAAAAAACAACAAGAAAAATAAAGCAAAAAAAGAAACTTCATTCTGACCTTAATTCTATAACTACTGTATCTGGAGGTGGATAGCTTGATGTTAACATCATGAAACCTTTGGAGTTGTGGTGAATCATTGTAATGACAGAATGACTAAGTCCTTCATAGTTTATTACCTTGATAATTTTCTTATTACTGTGTATTTCTTTCCTGGTTCTCCTAAATTAATTTTGTATCAATTCATACAAATCTTCCCAAGTTTTTACTGGAACTAATTTTTAAAAAGCCATTGCACCTTCCAAACCTATCCTATAAGCATAATATTCTATTACATAGCATATTTGTATTCAGCCATTCACCAACTTTTCAACTTTTAGATGATTTCCAATTCTTTACAATTACAAATGTTCTCTCTCTCTCTCTCTCTCTCTCTCTCTCTCTCTCTCTCTCTCTCTCTCATATTGTATTATATGTATTCAAATCTGTTGTCTGTGTATATACACGTGCAATATATAGACACAAACATATATATCTATATCTGTATATGAATCTATATTTATGAATATATATATATATCTATCTACAAATAGCTCATTTATTCTTTATGATTAGTGACTCCAGAGCTATATTACCAATGTCAGGACTGTTGGACCAAAAACTAGAATTATTTTTCAACAACTATTATATAACTTTGTGTTGCATTTGAAAGAATATTCAATCAATTTGCCATATATGGGAGTAACTCCTTCAACACAGCTTTTCCAGCTTGGGATTTTATTACTGTTAGCTATTTTTACAAACTTGATGGGTTTAAAGGAGTACTTCAAAGTTATTTTAGTTTTCATTTCTCTGATTATTACTGAGCTTGAATGCTTTTTTTTCTCAATGATGGATTGCATGAGGGAGAATGAGAATTCTTGCAGTAGTGTGAATTTTGGATTGCACTGTGGTCAGCCACTTAAAAATAAATTAAGTTCAACTAACATTTATTAAATGTCTACTCCATTTAAGGCATAGGAAATGTTGTATAGGAAATATATACTGCATTTGGCATAAGGAAGACCATGGGTTCAAATCCTAGTTGTGACGTTTATTAGCCTTGTGACCCTTGTTTAGTCACTTAACCTCAGACAACTCCCTGGTACTTACCTAGTGACAGAAGGGTTGTGCTCTTGAGTACACAGTGTGAGTTCCCAACATCAATAAAATAATAGATTACCCTTGTACTTGGGAATATGTGAGGTAGGATGAATAGATGACAGTCTTGCCATGGAATATGGCAATTCATGGGGGTTCTAGATCTATAATTTTATTACTGTAAGGAATTCCCCATCTGGAAAATCTCTCTTTTGGTGGACATTGGCAACTGCTCTGCCACCTCAAGACAGAGAGATGATGGACTAATATGCAGAATAATAATAACATTTTTGAATGTGATCAATGGGATACAAGAGATCCTCTTCTTATCTTTCATCTTTCTGTTCCTCCAACTCCCCCTCCCCTTCCCCTTCCTCTCTCTCTCTCTCTCTCTCTTTCTCTCTCTCTCTCTCTCTCTCTCCCTTTCTTCCTCCATTCCTTCCTTTTTTGTATGTGTATGTTGGTGTGTAGCTGTATTTACATGTTTCTCCCTCTACAGATAACTCCCCCTCCCCCAACATAAATTTAGGGAAGATTTGAGTACTAAGTTTCTAAGTTTCTTGCCTAAGATCATGAATTGAGTATGTTTCAAGGACTAAAAGCCAGGTAGTCTTGATTCAAGACTGGATGTCTATCCATCAAACTATTGTGCTTCTCTATTGTATTGATAGGAGAGATCAATGAGTGTGACATTGAGTGGAGAGGCCATTTCAAGTTGGGGCATGGGGATGTTGGAAGATAAGAGAAGTCTTAGTGCAGAAAGTGACACGTGAGCTAGGCCTTGAGTTAAGAGAATGATTTCAATTTGTGGTAGATATATGAGAAGAGACTCTTTTAGGTATGGCAGAAATCATATACAAATTTATGGAACCAGGAAATATACTTGAATATCTAAAATATCTAATCTCAGAAATCTTAAATTTCAGGTAGAACCTGATTCTAACTTTTCAGAAGATCTTGTAAGAGTGATTAAGCACAGACTAGACAAACATTTCCTTAATTAGCTTGCTGTATCTCTGGGCCTTGAACTATAATAGAGTCATAGATGCTGGTCTAGCGAGTCTAGGGTATGGAATACCCCTGAGATAAAAGGGGATAGGAAAATATGGAGCAGAATTAAGGAAATTGAGACCACTTGAGTAAAATAGCTATGTACAATAAATATTTCTGCTACATATGCAGCTTGGCTACCAACCTTTGTTATGAAACCTATGCCAGAGATAGCTAGGTGTCACAGTGGGCTTGGAGTCAGTAAAACCTCAGTTCAAATCCAGGAAATATTTTTTAGCTGTGTCTCTCGACAAGTCACTTAATCTACCTCAGTCTTGTTTTCTGTAAAATGGGGATAAGAATAGCAACTATCTCCCAGGGGTTTTGTGAAATTAAAATGAAAGTATTTGTAAAGTACTTTGCAAGTCTTAAGCTCTATATAAATGCTTATTACTATCTTATAGGTTGGGTCTGAATATCTCAGTTTGTACTTCTTTGGTAAGGTAGGAATAATAAAATTGGTACAGAGGTTACAGTAAATTCATTCACATTTAATATTTTAGAGGGAAAATATTGCTAGCATTGCAACATTTCCCCTGAAATTCCAGTCCCAATGCATGGGATTTCAGGATTCCACAGAACACAATTCAGGAAATGCTGAACTAGATTATTTCCACAATCTTTCCCCTGACCTAGCACATGGTAACACATCTGGGAGATGGAGCTGCCTGCCTTAACTGACTCCCAAAAGTCATTTGACTGTATTACATTCCAGAGAACTCCAAAACATCTCTACTCACCAAGCCTGCTAGGCTCCCTAGACTTTGGAATGCCTCTATAGCTCTTTCTCTGTGGATTCCCCACTGTGAATCCTGCTCAGCTGGTTAATGGTCCCTGAACCGCTCAGCAGTTGGTGGTAAATCAAGAAGGGGACAGGTTGCAGGATGTGCAATGATTAACACAGGATGATCTCAGGCCAGTTGATAATAAACAGGTGCATGGTATCCCTGAGGAGGCCATTAGAGCTGGTACCTATCCTTACCTCTCACCCCAGGGGCAAGAATTGAATAACTCTGGGGACGGACTAGCCCAGCTCTTTGCATTGAAACATGGTTCCTTTAGTTCTAAGTTCAGCTTCATGGCAGGGCAGTGTAAGGCACTGTTTCTACACCAGCTATACCTGTTGGTGAATGGATAAAGGATTCCAGTCTCCAGGGCTGTCAAATGTGGTCAGCTTCAGAAGCACTAAATTCACTAAAATAATAAACAAATAAATCTGGACCTATTTATGTTTGGACCTAAACCTAAAACACATCCCTAGTAAATAACAGGCAAATACTTCTAAAGTCCCTTCCCTAGTAGTGCAGCTACTACTACTGTCGCATAAATGAAACTCTTTGTAACTACTTAGGCTTATTTCTGCTCTCTGGCCTGGGGCATACATGGATATTTATCTTGGAAAATCTGCAATGAAGTATGAACACATATATATGAAGACTATGAAGCCTAGTACACACTTCTGCCTCAGACTTTGAGTGGCCATCATTTCCTTAAACAATGTCTTATGTACTAGAAAGTGTTTGCAGAGGCATAACATGATAAACAATGCATATCATGTATTTATTTATTTATTTGTAATCCTTCATTTTAGTGTTTAATTCTGCTCTGTTTACTTAATGGGGATATACATAATAGCTGGATCTCTGATTTCATTTACCTGGGGAATTCCCAGATGAAGAAACACCCCCTACCAATGCAGGTTGGTCCCTCCCCTTTAACATAGACTTGCACAGAGTTACTTAGATTACTGATAGCTTATATGGCAAACCCAGGAATACACAGTCAATATGTGTTAGAGGAAGGACTTAAAAGCAGACTTTCCACCTTTGAGACCAGCTCTCTATCCACATGCTGCCTATCTGATATCGACCTTCCATTCTCAAAATATATTTATCCTTTGAATTTTGCCGTTGCCAATATGGACTATTAATAGTTTTTAGCTCTTTGTGTTATTTTTATTTAGAAATGATCAAGCAGTCCCTCATATTGTCAGCTGGAACAACCATTGTTTAATAATTTTTCCCAGATCCCTATTCCACTCTTTCCCTGGGGATCACAGGGAAGAGGAAACAGAAATAAAACCCACAATTATTCTTTTCTGTAAAATTCCATATTCATTCTCATCAGTCATCATCAACTAATGATTCCACATTATTCCCAACTTCTAGAAGAAAGAAGAAAGAAAGAAGGAAGGGATAGAGGGAGAGAGGAAGGAAGAAAACAGCAATATATTAAATACTTATTGTGTGCCACCCACCGTGCTAAGTGCTTTACAAATACTATCTTATTTGATCCTCATAACAGCCCTTGGAGGGTGGTGCTATTATTCTCCTCATTTTGAAGTTGAGGAAACTGAGGCAGACCGAGATTAAGTGACTTGCCAAGGGCTGCACAGTGTCTGAGGTTGGATGTGAACTCAGATCTCCCTGAATCCAAGCCCAGCACTCTATCTGCTATGCCACTCAAGCAGCCTTCTAGAGCTCTAGGAATGTTATTGGCATGTGCTAAATCAAGCAAAGGGATGTTTATCCTTTTTCTGTACTTTGCTAATTATATTACTTCAATAGTAATGTGAGCTCATTGATTTGGCTGCTCTTTTCACCAATGTGGGTTGTAACTTGTCCTTGTTTTCCATTGTCTTGTCCACTTTTCAAATAAAGCCTCCATAAAATCTTTATGTTTTTTATTCCCTCTAGGTTTCAACATTATGAGGTTACCTTTGCAAGATGGCCAGTACATTTCCGTTTTGATCATCTTTTGCTGATATATCCATTATTCCTTTTCTGGTGTACAGTTTGTTGTTGGTAATATGCTGCAGTCCATGTATACCCACCATATGTCTCTGTACAGAGCTTAAGAGGACTTACAACTTTCATACCTCAGAGACTGTGGAATTCCATAATTCCATCAATTAATCAAGGAAGCAACAAGCATTTTCTAAGTACTTACTATATGCAAGGCCCTGTGCTGGGCCCTGATGATTAAAAAAAGAAATAAGACAGTCCCTGCTCTCAAGGATCTTACATTTTAAGGAGGGATATATGTTGCCAATGAACTGTCATTTAGCGTGTTATTTAAGCACTTACTATGTACCAAGCACATTACTAAGCTCTGGGAGATACAAAGAAAAGCCAAAAAAACAAATTGTCCCTGTTCTCAAAGACCTCCAAGTCTAATGGGGGAGAAAGTGGTTTAAAACAAATGGATATAGACTTTATAAATGGTAACCCTGTAGGGAAAGTCACTAGTATGTAGGGGACTGGGAAAGTCACCTTCAGAAGGTAACAATTGAGCTGAGTCTTGAAGGCAGAGATTTTAAGAGTCAGAGATGAAGAAGGGAGAGCATTCTAGACACTAGGCATAGCTAATGCAAAGTAAATGAGATGGCAGATAGGAGATTATAAGTAAGCCATTTATTGGATAACTGTGTAGACTGTGGACTCTGTAGAATGGAATAATGTATAAGAGGACTGGAAGGTAGAAAGGGTCTTTAAATGCCGAATGAAGGAGTTCATAGTAGATCTTAGAACTAATAGGGAGACAGTGGGGTTTACAGGTTGAGGAGCTGACATGGTCAGATCTATGCTTTAGGAAAATTTCATTGACAGCTGTGTAGAGGATAGATGAGTGAGAGAGACTTAAATAAGTGAGACAAAGGTGAAAGCTTTAGTAATAATTCAGGCAAAAAATACTGAAATTATATGTTATCATTATAAGAATATTGAGGCTAAAAGATAATATTTTGTTAGATGAATGAAGATGGTGAGGTTGGTAAAAAATAGTACAATTTCCTAACTAAAATCAGTGGATTTAAATGTATTCAGAGGCAGCAAGAACATTATTTCATGGGGTACTTGGACATCTTATTTTAGAGTGCTTGTGATACACTATTTTTAAAAAGAATGCAAAATAAAAGTCTGTTGAAGAAGGAAGAGGTAGAGAATTGTAATGAAGAATTTGATAAGATCATGTAAGTTATATCATCATATAAATTAATTCTTAAGGACTTCAATAAAGAAGTGGGCGTGGGGAGAATGGGGAAAACTGTTAGCTCCAAAACACTTAGAGATAAACCTAAAGAATACTTGGTACCATAAACCTAGATCTAGAAAAGACTTTGGAGGCCACTTACTTTAGCCTCCTCATTTTAAAAAAGAGAAAAACAAATCATGTTGAAGTCAAATGACTTGCCTAAGATCACATAGTTAGTAAGCATATAGGGTGAGATATGAACTCAAGTATATGTTAACCCAAGTCCAACACTCTCTCTATTATGTGACCTTGCTGCCTCAAGAAGTTACATATCATGGGGGCGGAGCCAAGATGGCAGCTGGAAAGCAAAGACTTGTGTGAGCTCCCCACCAAGTCCCTCCAAAAACCTATAAAAAATGGCTCTGAACAAATTCTAGAACAGCAGAACCCACAAAATAGCAGAGGGAAGCAGGGCTCCAGCCCAGGACAGCTTGATTGGTTGCTAGGTGAGGTCTATCGCACACAGAGCTGGGAGCAGAGGGGAGGAGAGGGGAGCGGAACCCAGCATGGGCAGCGGCAGGACCAACCAGACCAGGAGCCAGGCAGAACAGGCCCTAGCACACTGAATCAGTGAGCTGTGGCAGTTACCAGACTTCTCAACCCACAAACACCAAAGACAACAGAGAAGGTTAGTGAGAAAAGCTGCTGGGAGTGAAAGGAGTTCATGGTTCAGGCACAGCCCAGGGGCAGCAGAGGTGGTGCAGCTACAAAACTACAGCTGCAGTTGCTTCTGGCCCCAGGCACACCTGGTGGGAGGAATTAAGTGGCAGATCAGAGCAGGAGTGCAGAACATGCTTAAGATCTGAGTCAGGTCCAGGATGGCGGTTCTTGGGGAAGGAGGAGTGCTAGTGTGGCAGTGCTGGCTGTATAGAAATAGCTCTGAAAACAACAGCACATCCCCTCAAGCTTGGAACAAAGTACTCTAGAAGCAGTCATACCCTGATGAAAAACTCAAGGGTCAAGTAAGTTGGCTGGGAACATGGACTCACGTTCAGTCTCAGACTTTGGAATCTTTCTTTGGTGACAAAGAGGACAAAAACATACAGTCAGAAGAAGTCAACAAAGTCAAAGAGCCTACATCGAAAGCCTCCAAGAAATGAACTGGTCTCAGGCCATGGAAGAGCTCAAAAAGGATTTGGAAAAGCAAGTTAGAGAAGTAAAGGAAAAATTGGGAAGAGAAATGAGGAGGATTCGAGAAAACCATGAAAAACAAGTCAATGACTTGCCAAAGGAGAACCAAAAAAATACAGAAAAAAATACTGAAGAAAACAACACCTTAAAAAATAGACTAACTCAAATGGCAAAAGAGCTCCAAAAATCCAATGAGGAGAAGAATGCCTTGAAAGGCAGAATTAGCCAAGTGGAAAAGGAGGTCCAAAAGACCACTGAAGAACATAGTACCTTCAAAATTAGATTGGAGCAAGTGGAAGCTAGTGACTTGATGAGAAATCAAGATATTATAAAAGAGAACCAAAGGAATGAAAAAGTGGAAGACAATGTGAAATATCTCATAGGAAAAACCACTGACCTGGAAAATAGATCCAGGAGAGATAATTTAAAAATTATTGAACTACCTGAAAACCATGATCAAAAGCCTAGATATCATCTTTCAAGAAACTGTCAAGGAGAAATGCCCTGATATTCTAGACCCAGAGGGTAAAATAGAAATTGAAAGAATCCACCTCCAAAAGATCCCAAAAAGAAAACTCCTAGGAATATTGTTGCCAAATTCCAGAGCTCCCAGATCAAGGAGAAAATACTGCAAGCATCCAGAAAGAAACAATCTGAGTATTGTGGAAACATAATCAGAATAATACAAGATCTAGCAGCTTCTATCTTAAGGGATCAAAAGGCTTGGAATATGATATTCCAGAGGTCCATGGAGCTAGGATTAAAACCAAGAATCACCTACCCAGCAAAACTGAGTATCATGCTCCAAGGCAAAATAGAGATTTTCAAGAAAATAGAGGACTCTCAAGCTTTCTCAGGGAAAAGACCAGAACTGAATAGAAAATCTGACTTTCAAACACAAGAATCAAGAGAAGCATGACAAGATAAACAAGAAAAAGAAATCACAAGGGACTTATTAAAGTTGAACTTTTTTGTTTACTTTCCTACATGGAAAGATGATGTGTATGATTCGTGAGACCTCAGTATTAGGGTAGCTGAAGGGAATATGTATATATATATATACATATATATATATATTTATACAGACACATATATATGTGTATATGTATATATGTATGTGTATGTGTATATATATATGTATGTATGTGTATATATATATATATATATAGACAGAGGGCACAGGGTGAGTTGAATATGAAGGGATGAGATCTAAAAAACATAAAATCCAATTAAGGGATGAGAGAGGAATATATTGAGAGAGGGAGAAAGGGAGAGAGAGAATGGGGTAAATTATCTCGAATAAAAGTAGCAAGAAAAAGCAGTTCTGGAGGAAGGGAAGAGGAGTTAGGTGAGGGGGAATGAGTGAATCTTGCTCTCATCAGATTTGACCTGAGGAGGGAAAACCATACACACTCAATTGGGTATCTTACCCCACAGGAAAGAAGGAGGAAGGAGATAAAAAAGTGGGAATGATAAAAGGGAGGGCAGATAGGAGGAGGAGGTAATCAAAAACAAACACTTTTGAAAACGGACAGGTTCAAGGGAGAAAATTCAATAAAGGGGGATAGGTTAGGAAGGCACAAAATATAGTTAGTCTTTCACAACATGAGTATTGTGAAAGTGTTTTACATAATGATATGCGTGTGGCCTACGTTGAATTGCTTGCCTTCTTAGGGAGGGTGGGTGGGAAGGGAAGAGGGGAGAGAATTTGGAACTCAAAGTTTTAAAAATAGATGTTCAAAAACAAAACAAAAAAGTTTTTGCATGCAACTAGGAAATAATATACACAGGCAATGGGGCGTAGAAATTTATCTTGCCCTACAAGAAAGGAAGGGAAAAGGGGATGGGAGGGGAGTGGGGTGACAGAAGGGAGGGCTGACTGGGGAACAGGGCAACCAGAATACATGCCATTTTGGAGCAGGGGGAGGATAGAAATGGGGAGAAAATTCATAATTCAAACTCTTGTGAAAATCAATGCTGAAAACTAAATATATTAAATACATTAAATAAAAAAAAGAAGTTATATATCATGAATATTTGTTACTATGCAAGGGATTTGTAATGTCTATGTCAAAAGGAGCTGCTGGTGTGCAGACGTTTTCAACCTACCCTGACTATAAGCTGTTTATAAATTAGCTAGATGAGTTATCTGAGGCACTGAGAGGTTTGGTGATTTTATGAGAGCCATACAGCTTGTAAATGTTAGAGGAAATACTTGAACAGAGGTCTTTCTGACCCAGCATTCTATCTACTGTGTCACGCCATCTCTCCATATATCTATATAGATATATGGCATATATAGGCATTGTATAAATTCTGGCACTTTTACTAATATTTGTTGCTGAGCCATGGCATGGGATTTCAGGATTTCAAAAATTACAGTTTTGTTGAATTTTGGATAAGATTTTTACCATATTGCTATACTTGTACAGCATTATTTTATTTGTTTCTGGATGGAATAAGCAAATTGTCATATTCATTCTTGGTGACTGATGTTGGATTGAAAGCCCATGTTAGAAATTTTGTCCTGACAAGTGGCAGAGTTTTGCTTAATGACTCACTAGGTTTTTCTTAGTGTTACTTTTGAGATTCAGATTAAGTACAATACAGACCCAAGAAACTTTGGTGTAGTCCATTTCCAAGCTTCCCTATTCTTGAGGTCTCTAGATATTTGAATCAATTCCTAGGCCACCATGAGAATTTCTTAGAGAAAGGGAGTGAAATACAGTGGAGATAACATTGGATAGATAAATTGGGGGACATTGGTTGTAGTACCAGTTCTGCCTGAGATCTGCGCAGCCTCAGGTAAGTTACTTAACTTCTCTGGAATTCAATATCTTCACACATAAAATGACACTGTTGGATTAGATCATCTTTTAAGTTCCTTTCAGGTATAAAATTATATGAAACCCCACCTATTCTGGTCCTCTCTGTGGCTACCTTTAATGAGTGTTATTATTTTCTTTTGTCCAGACTAGAGATTTTATCAGTATTGAGAACTTTGGCTGAGGTAACACTCTTTTCACCAATGAAGGTTAAGAACTAAGAAATCTTTATCATATTATCTGGGAGGCAGTTGTCACTGCCCTTAGAGAATCCAACCTTTCAACTCAAGCAGAAGTTGGGGACTGCTGTTCTTCTTCCTCTCAGCTTTTCTTTCTTTCTTCCTTTCTTCTTTCCTTCCTTCCTTCCTTCCTTCCTTCCTTCCTTCCTTCCTTCCTTCCTTCCTTCCTTCTTCTTCCTTTTTTTTTTGTTCTTGTTCTCTTGCTGTGCCTCCTTCATTTTAATTTATTTTCATTAAATTTTTTTCAAGAAGCTGGGGCAATTTATTTTTTGTCCTGTGTGGTTTTCATTTTTCCTGAAATAAGCCCTGGAAGACAAGCTTTTAAAAAGTCCATTGTGTTATAAATGGAGCTACTTGACTCCCTCTTAAAGCCCAAATCAGTCTGGCTTTCATTGAATGGCCAATAATAGCCCCAATCCAAGCCTCTATGGCTCATTCCTCAAGGCCATAAGTGGCCTTCTAGGTCCTTGGATGAGGCCTTTTGACTGCGTCCAAGTTTTATAAAAGAAATATTTTTATTAAGGGGGTTGGTTCTGTACAGTTTGGATTCAAAGAGCTGTACTTTTGGACCAAGAGGGCCAAAGGTTCTCCAAGCCTGGCTTAAAATGAGTGTAAAAAGCAATTGTTTATTGTTCTGGCCAGAAACTCTGAGGGCCTTTCCCTAGTGGGCCATCATTTGTCTTAACCTTTACTCAGCCCTGAGTCATTAAATGGGTGTGGTCTTAGACAAACTGAGACCTGGGAAAGACCTTAATTTAGAAAGGTCAAGGTTACTTGTTGCATCCTGGACCAATACCAGTAGTCTTGATTTCTGTCTTGCTTCTGGATTTCTATTCTAGAAGAGAGAGTGAGGCTGATAAGTTTGGGCAGCTCTGCCCCATTCGTATGCATTTCACTCCCAAGTCAAGACATCACCCTCCTGATGTTACTGTTCTTCTCTGAGAATGAAGAAGGCACAACAAAAACAACTACAAATGTTGAGGTCTAGGGGTCCTGGGAACCCTGAAATTCAAGAGCAAATGATGTGGGTTCTGCCTCAACTGAATTTGACCCAAGCCTTCTTTCAGTCAGAGATAAGGTTTATAAAAACACTAGTTGGGGTGGAAGAGATTTTAAGAAGCCACTCATTTGTAACACTTGCACCAGACTCTTAAGGAATCTAAGCACTTTAATGGAGGCAAGATGTACTTTTTATAAAGACTGTGCAGGAGATATGGATGTCATCTAGGAGTGGCCAAGTAGTCTTGGGTGACTGGGAGGTAACATACCCTGAGGTAACAGAGAAGGGATCTAGATGGAATCAAGGCGATCATGAGTGGGTCCAGGTGCAGATAATGTCTGCCACAATGAAAGGGCGGTTGAAAGGATTAACTGGGAAGGGCCAGGTGCCCAAGGCAAATGTCAGAGACCTGAGCCAGGAAAGTCCAGGGCCTTTTAGGGTTCCATCATTAGTGCCCCATCACAAACAGTAACTACTACTACTACTACTACTACTACTTTAACTTGTATTCTTAGGGAGTCACTTGAAATAACTTTCACTGCTCACAGCCTGTATTAGTCAGAGGCAAGATTGGAACACTGATCTTTCTGATTCCAAAATGAGCATTCAATTCACTTTTACCAGCTTGGCAGTGGTTGATAAACCTTATTACAAAGCCCTTAGAAGTAGAATTCCATACATTAAGCATTTCAGTTCCTAGATCAAATTTCATTGTTACCAGACTAAAGTCTCCAATGATTTACCAAGTCAAAAGAATACATTTATTCATCTTGGAATTCACTATAAATTACTGGTAAACATTATGTTCTTTAAGTTACTAAGATAAACTGATATTTACATCAGATATCCTGATTTGGAAGGAAAGTATTTTGCATAATCCAAGTCAATTCTTTTCAGAAACAGCTCTGCATGAAACTCAGATAAATGAACTTCAAAAATGCAAATTCCACAATGGTTCCAAAAAGCATTAAAAAGGCATAGGGTGTGGGATTTCATCAGGATGAAGAGTAATGCTTTGGCAATCGCATTCCTTTCCTTACTCCCTCTATCCTAGCTAGTAGACTATCACAAACAACTTATTTTGGATGAGATAAATGCCCTAAACTATACTTAAGCATGATGCATACATAAATGGAAAAAGACCCCCAAAATGTATTTTACTCTATTGATATATTTTCCAACTCTTCCCAACCCAATTCATTCTTCCAGCATTTTTTGAGCCAAATATTCAAGACTTGGTTGAAACCGAAGATAATGTTAACACTTTGTCAAGCATTTGAATCGCTTCCAGCATATTGTAGTATAATCCGCTGTCCACAAACATCCCCTTCATTATTGCCTAATTACATGCAAATTTCATAAAATGAATGAGTTTTAAGTACTTGTCAATCTGTCATCCTAGGAACCACTGAAACATTTTGACTGCTAGATACATAATCAGCAATAATCACACTATGCAAATTTGATATTTTCTGTACAATTATCTGAAACCATAAATAACTGGACACAAAGACATTTGGCATTCTCTCAGTGAGACTTGACCTACAGGGGCTTTTTTCTCTTTCCTCTTCTAGCAAATGCGCTAGTGGATTAAAAAGAGGGGAAAAAAATAAAAAATAAAAAACCCTGACTGGGTAAATACACCCAGTGGACAAATTATGAGTACGTAAATGCAAAGAGATTTTTAATTTATTTTTATCTGGGATGAGTTCCACCTTTGTAAACAATTTTATTTATTTATTTTTTTTAAATTTCACCTTCCGTCTCTTGAATGTTCTTCTTTCACACTGGTGAAGGGATTGGGGATGGGAAGTTTTCCTTTAATATGCTATTTGTTTCATTCAAGATTATTTCCCCTTCTTTCTACATTGTTCATATATACCACTCTATGATGAATTTCTCTTTTTAAAAAAAAATATTTATTGATTTTTGGTTTACAATATTCAGTTCCACAAGCTTTTGAGTGTTAAATTTTCTCCCCTTCTATCCCCTACCCCTCCTCAAGATATCATGCAATTTGCTATAGGCTCCACTTATACATTCATATTAAACATATTTTAGCTTTAGTCATGTTGTAAAGAAGAATTATAACCAATGGAATGAACCATGAAAAAGAAGAAACAAAACACAAAAAAGAGAGCACATAGTATGCTTCGATTTGCATTCAGACTCCATATTTCTTTCTCTGGATGTGGATTTCATTTTCTATCATGAGCCTTTTGGAGTTGTCTTAGAAATTTGCATTGCTGAGAAGACTCAAGTCTATCAAAGTCATATGATGAATTTCTAAAAACATTCTCTGTTCTTTTTAACACAGTTTAGGCACTTTAGAAAAAAAATGTTAAATTGCTGGTAACCTGGCTATGGACAATTTCAGAACTATATTAATAATGCAGTCAGGTCATAGGATCATACATTTAGAGCTGGAAGGGACCTGAGAAGTCATAAAGCCTAACCTCCTTTTGTAGATGATAGATGAGGAAACTGAAGTCTAGGGAGATTAAATGACTTGCCCAAGATGATACAACTAAGCAAGCATGTGAGACAGGATTGGCACCTATGTCTTCTTGATTCCAAGTTCAACACTCCATTGACTATACAGAAATTAAACAGACTTTCCTACTCCTATGTAGTTTAAAATGAGCCTTTAAATTCTGGTGTGCTTCAAGGTGGTTTGACTTTGTCTTTTTCTCCATTTTGTTTGCTAATTCTTAGAATTGGCTCAAAAATGGTTGTTTCTTATGAATGTTAAAAAAAGTTCTTTTATAACAATTATTCTATAACTACCCCAAATTAAAGTATCATGGATGTATATATACATACACATATATATGTGTGTATATATATACACATATATATGTGTGTGTGTGTGTGTATATATAATGTGGAAACCAAACAGTATTTGATGTAAGATACTGAATGTAGGGTGAAATGATAATAAACATGCCAATCCTAGTTGCAAGATAATGTAATGGGGGGGTGGGTAGCATAAATATTATTGCTTTGGGATGGCCAAAGACTATTGAACTTTAGCCACCAGGTGTGCAAACTGAGCAGAGCATCTCACTTCCAAGGCCTATACTGTAGTGAGACATTGTGGTCACATTAATATGGAAGTAACACAAGGCACACACTTAGGTGCCTTAGTTTTATTTTTATTCTGCTGTGTGGCCTCATTCAAAGTACAAAGCATTGTTGGCATGAGTAGCTGCAGCAACTAGTTTTCTATATCTTTATACCTGGATGGAACATGCTTCTACTGTGTTATTTTGTTTCCATTTTGCTTCAAGAACTATGCTTTGGGAACCTTGAGCATCATGTTTGGGTGAATGTCAATAAAAAAGGGGGAGTGTGGCTCAGGCTATGGGTATCCTCATTGATTATCACCTACAACACACTACTTACTGGATGGACAGTAGATTGCCTAGAGGGCAGTATTGTCCTAGTACCAACTTTACCTTCTCCAACCCTGGGTCTGGAAGCCCAGGGCCCTTACCTTGGCAAATCTCAGGGATCAGATTTAGGAGCCTCTTCAGTTCAGAATTTAAACAGAACCTATACCTGCTCTGTCTCATGTCATCACAATTCGTTAACTCCCCTTCAGTATCAAGCATTCATGAACTGGATGTAAAGGCTTATTGGCATGTATGAAGGCAAAACTAATGCCACCTTGCTTCACTGAAGAATCTTAGAAAAGCAACAATAACTTAGCACTTCCTAACCATGGAGCAATCAGACATTAGGCATTAGGGGCTCAGACACTAGGCCCAACCAAGGACCAAATTCATCCTCTGCATGCAAGACTCCATATGTCTGAGTCATCAACTACTGCTTTGGGAGGAGACAAAGGAGCTGGCCAGGGTACCAGGATAGATGCTCCAACTGATCTCCCCACTGGTTCATCAATGCCACCTTCCCTTAAATTGGAAAGAGAATAAACAGATACCTTCTTCTGTCATCACAAATTCTTTGATGGAGGGAGTCTGAAATAGCTGAAACTTTCCATGTCACATGGCTAAGAAACACCAACCTCTTCTGTTTAACGTGAAATACAGAGTTGCCATTGGCTGAGATTAAAAATAAGTGAAGAAAAACAAAACAGAACAAAACAAAAACTTCAGTTAAGTCGAGAAGCATTTATTAAGCATGTACTATATTCCTGGCAGCTAAGTGGTGTAGTAGATAGACTGCCGGGCTTGGAGACAAGAAGACACATCTTCCCGAGGTGAAATCTGGCCTCAGACACTTACTAGCTGTATGACCCTAGGTAAATCACTTAACCCCATTTGCCCCTGTTTCCTCATCTGTAAAAATGATCTGAAAAAGGAAATGGCCAACCACATCAGTACCTTTGCCAAAAGAACCCCATGAGGGGGTCGCAATGAGTCAGACACAACTGAAATTACTCGACAGCAACAACAACAAGCAGCCACCATGTCATTTGATTTCCTTCCTGTAACCTCCTAGGAAACAATAGTTTCAATATGTATAGCACCTATTAACATTCTGTATTGCCAAAGCATATTCACAGCACCCATGGAGACCATGAATATGCTGGCATAGTTCTGAATCACAAAATGTAACAGACTCTATATGGAAGACAGAAGCAAAACATTTATTCAAACACCAGAAAACCAAATCCATAACAGCAACAAAGAAGTTTTATACAGGGAGTTTTATGCAGGGAGCACCAGGATCCCAAAGCCATCCCCCTGCTGGTGCCTTCCCATAAACAGAAACTCATAAATAGCTCTTTGCTCTCTCTCCCTCAGCTCTAACTACTCTGACCAACTTTCTCCATTCTATTCCACCCTTCCTGCTCCACCCTTCCTGCTCCACCCCTTTGGAAAGCTCCTCCCACTACAGGCTTCATGTGACTTAGGCTTCCATGTGACTTAAGCAGCTCACATAGGCCTATTAATGGATGGGGAAGATCTTTAAATTAAGCAAAAAAATACATTAACAATACACATACATAGAATATAGTAATCATTTATTAAATCCTTGGTGATTAATAAGAAATTTGATATCTCTCTTAGTTGTTTTCTCTCCCAACCAATATATTCTTCCATGTTAACTTAATATACATGTTGATCTCCTCTCAAGCTATGTGATCAAGAAGTTTATTAAACGATCTCAGCCTACAGCTACTGACTCAGGATTGCCACATGTTTGTTCTCATCAATCCTATCTGCTACATCATTGTGATTAGAAACTTTGAAATGCCAATATATGACCCAAGCCTCCTATCCTTTTCTCTCCCCCTGCCCCTTCTCTTCTAAATCTTTTTTTTGTCATTATCATGATCTTCACTCACTACCACCCTCTCTGGTCTTCAAGCTTATAATGACTGCTCTGGCCTCACTTTTCTCCCTCTAAACTCTTAACTATTGCTGACCTGTTCAAGCATTCTCTATTATCCACCCTTAAGCCCTTCTCCTCTTTGTACTATTACCACTCATACCTTGAGGATACCCAGCCTAACTGAGGCTCTCTCTTCTTTCCTATTCAAAATGTTTGCTCCTACTCTTTCTCTGTTCCTATTTCTGAAGAAGGCATTGCTCTTCTTACAAATGTCACTTCTCTTACTCGTGATCTCTATTGCAGACATCACAGAACAAATCCTTTTATTAAGGAGAAGTTCGGATTCAGTAAAAGGGTCACATTTGAGGATTCAGAGGGCCACATGTGGCCTTGAGGCTGCAGGGTCCACACCCTGCTGTTAATAAATGCTTGTTTTCTTCTTTTCTTATCCAGTAGTTCATTCTTAGTTTATAGCAAAGTGCCTGGCACATAGGAGATACTTAATTCTTATTGATTCATTTACTATTTGCATACAGATATCTACAAGATTCCACCCATTATTTGAAACGAAACAGAAAACTAAACTTTCACTTAGCCCTCTGATCCTATGTCTATGTCTGTGCTTTTTCTCCATCACAGAACAGCTCCAAGAAAAACAAAACAAAATAAAACTATATTTATTGCCTTTATTTCTCTACTTTTGACTCAATTGCCTCTAAAGTCACTTTCAATTTTGAATATCTGATCTTAAGGCCTACTTTGTGTTTTCTGAATTTGGAATTCCATTTCTTGATCCCATGCCTTGGCACATCATGTCCTCCTTGCCAATGCTTCTTACAATCCTTAGCTTATTTTCAGGCTCTCCACAAGTACCATCTCCTATATGAAGCTTATCTTGACTTCTCAATTTCTCCCCCACATCTCCCTATGTTAATTCTTGTCCCCTCCTCAAATTACATTATATTTATTTATCTATATACATGACTGAGCTGCCCATCTGTAGTGACAATTTGGCTAGCAGCTGCTGTAGGGATGTAAGACCAACACAGAACCAGCAACAAGAGCTGCTAGCACAGGTTCTTTGATCTGCTTTTCCAAGGAAAGCAACTTTAAGGGGTTAACAATCTCAGTTTAATCAAACATGCATATATCATTCACTTAGTTCTGGGGGAAAAGATCAGCCCCCTGAACTTCAAGGCAAATGCAAACAGAAATTACAAACATCAACAGACAGACCTTGTTGGATCAAATTACAATACATAGTTACCAAAGAGCCAAAGGGTCTGGGTTAGCAAAGTCAGGGGGAGGGTACAACAGCTTGCCCAGAATCTCAACACTCCTTCCATGAGTGAGCCCGGAAAGTCAAACACCAATCTCCCCTCAATTATATCCTGTTCAGAGCCCTGAGGGCTCTGACCTCACCCAGGCTGACTGGGTGAAAATTCCCCACCCCCAGTATCACTCCATATACAATTCAATAACTCTCCATAGTTTTAATGCTGAGAAACACTCCAAGGCCAAAGATCCCCTAGTACCTTCTCCATTCAAACAAAGGATAGTGAAAAGTTCCATTTTGCTTTCCATTACATTTGAAAGGCAAGAATCATTAAAGGTACTTAAGAGAAGAATAGCAAAAAGCACTGCCCTGATTACTGTTACACCATCCCAGTAGAATATAAACTTCTTAAAGGTAGAGACTATTGTTTTTTCATTTTTTTCTCTCTGCATCCCAAGTGGGGCTGAGAAAATTATCATGTACATAGTAAATACTTAATACATATGTGCTACATTGAATTGAATTCAAATGATGTTCCAGCATTTAAGAACAGGTTCTGCCATCTCTATTAGGTTCCGAATTATTATTTTTTTTTTCGCCAGCTACCCCCTTTCTCTGATTTTAAAAGGAAAGTCTTTCATGTATAGTAAAGCACTTAACTTTTTAATCCTATAGGCCAAATAAAAAGAAGGGTAGTTGATCTTGTTCACAAAAATAACAAAAAAAATAATCATCTATCAGCTCTAACCTTGGACTGAAATAGGATTTGTAAAATATCTTGAATGGCATCTATCCCTTTTTATTCCCAAATAAAGCAGTAGAAGGTTAATGTGATCCATTGATGCAACTTTTATTTCAAAGCCAGAACAAGATCTAAAAGAGTGTTATCTCCTTTTCTTGCTGATGGAAAGAAGGGGTTAATATGCTTGAGTTATTTGTGAATTTATCATCTACAAAATTGGGAAGGAAGAGGCAATGATGTTACTAGTTTATACCATATCTAGTCTTTGGCAGCTTTAGGTAGTAAAAGGGAGCTCCTTAGGAATGTAGGCCATGGGTTCAAAACTATCTCTGGGAAGCCCTTTTCTTATCAGTAATCTTAATGGAATTATTTTCCATCATTTTAGTTTCTCAGTATCCAAATATTTGAATTCCATGCAGGCAGATTGAAATATGCATTTGTAAATTGTTTCAAGACCTGCAATAGCAGCAACATCCTCAACCAATAAATGTGCATTTGTTGGAGGAAGAAGATGAAATATATTTCATCAAAGTCATCTTTGCAAAATATGTAAAAATCCCCATATGGGTACAATGCAGAAGTGAGTGTTCAGAGGTTATGGAACATTGATATTACTTCATGCTCTAGAAGAGTGGCTTTGATGAAGCCTGTATGTGCATTTATTTATTGCAGCTGATGTTCTCAATAAAGTATAATTGCAATTTGCACATTGTAATATTCTACCATATTGTTAGATGATAGAATACTCAAAATGCTGGGAATTTTGCTATCTCTGTTCCCAACAAACAGATTTTGCTTGGCAACCTATTTACTGTTTCTATAACCATGTATACCATTGCCTTTAAAAAAATGATATTATACTTTCTTATTGTGCCAATTCACTTTGGAATTTCAGTTATATACTTTTCTAAGAATATCTAAGACTTCCGTGATAGGATACATTTTTTTTTCCAGAGATGCCTTAGCTCATAAAAAAAATGTTCTTATAAGATTACCATGACTAAGGGGCTGGTCCCATGGAGTAGGGATTTGTGGAGTTCCTATCAATAGCAAGGGCCAAAGTCTCAGTGAAAAGGGATTTCACTCATAGGATGCCTGTTGAGAATGTATTCTAATAGATTCAAACATAAATAACACCCTTGGCATTTTGATAAGAGGAGATCCAGCCAATAAACCAGCCATGACAATTAGCAAGAGCCCAGTTGGGACTTATGAAAAATTAGAAAAGATGGCCCATTGCCCTGGTACAGCAGGTTTTGGGCCAGCCTGTCTGGCACTGGGTAGTATTTAGAAGGCCACGAAAAAAATCTAGAGAAGCAGTTAAAGGTATATCATTGACAACAATCTGTAAAATTGATGAAAAAGTAATGCTTAACTATGACACTGCATTTTGTGCTTCACTTACTAAAAACATGCTCTGCACTCATTGCTTAATGAATTTTTAGTTGGCTTCCCTATATATACACACATAGCAAGTAAGCTTTCACATATGTTCTACCTCCTTATACATTGATGATCATGTGACTGTAGCATGATGACTGTGAGGACAGAATATCACCAAGGTCAGAGGATTTAATAGCTTTGCTAAATCTTTAAAATCTTGCTATTGTAGCCCATGTTAACATTTAGCCCAACTTCCTTAGATGGACCCATTCTAATAAAAGGAGAGATGATTCAATCTCAGAAGTAGTTTCTATTGACATTTAAGTTACAGGCTTTCAGTATAGAAGATATTTTATATGCTTAGTATTTTTTTCTTAAATCACCACTTATGGCACAATTTTGTTTTCTAGGTTTTTGTTTTCACTAGAGGCAGCAGGGATAGTGGGAAGACCACTAATAAGTCAGGAAGATTTGCGATAAAGTCTTGCCTCTGACAAAGACAAACTATATAACCAGAAGAAAGATGCAAAGATCTGTTATGATATAGAGTTCAATATTACAATATAGAGTTCATATTTTGATATACAGAAGTTATTTGTCTATACTGGTGGAGAAAGTCCCATACAGTGATGAAATCACATTTCTGTTCCCCTGCAAAAAATGTTTTGGCTATTTTCATAAAATTTTAATCTCAAGGTAACTTTATTTTGATTCACCAAATTTAGCTGGTAATATAGTCAGTTTAAGCTCTTAAAAAGCTACCCTATTTCTTTCCTCCCATGTATCTTATTTATCCTTTAAATAGGTCCATTCTATAAAATGTACATTTAACATGTAAAATATTATCAGCCTTAATTTCCATCAAAAATGTTCAATAAACCCAAGAACATAAGTTAGATGAGGAAGAACTGCTTATTTGCCAGGTCTTTGGAAAATTGGAAAGCAGTTGGCAGAAATGAGGCTTAGAACAGTTTCTTCTACTGCATACCATGATGAGTTCAAAATGGATATCAACCTAAAAATGAAAGATTATAGCACTGAAAAAAAATAAAAGAGAACCTGGTCTTAGAGAAGTATCACCTTTCAAATTTATGGCTGGGGAGAATTCTTAAGCAAAAAAGGGTTACAATATATTTCAGAATATAATAGGATCATAAAATAAATTACTTTGGCTATATGAAAATGAAAAGATTTTTACAGAAACAAAATCAATATAACTGCATATGGTCAAGATGACCACCTGAATGGTGGCAGAATGAAGAGCTCTGATATACCCACTCCAGCAAAAACCTGAAATTCACACCAGGCTGAATAATGAGAAATAAAAACAAGCACAGACATGGGGAAAAATCAGCCAGAATTCTACAAACAATTAGAAAAGTATCTACCAGAAAAACTATTTTAATAGTAGGCAGAAAACACCAAACCACATGATCATTGAACAGCTAGAGACAGATGCAGTTTACAAAACTCTGTGTACATGAGCAAAAGAAAAGAGATCCATAAGAAAGAGCCATGGATTTCAGAAATTTCTATAGTGGTCGTAAAGAACTTTCCAAGTGTGGGGATGTTGAAGCTGAACTGCAGCAATCAGACTGGCATAACCCATGCTTTAGAACTCAAAGGTCCCAGGTATTCTATGCTGAGCCATTGTAGGGGGACTTGAAGATCCAGCACTCTGAACATCTAAGATCTAGGGAAGCCCGAAGCAGTGAAGTAGAGGTCAACGTAGAGCTCCAGGTTTCACAGGGTGAGACAGAGCACTCTCCACTCTGCACTCTCTCCATGCTGGCTCCCTGTTTCTGAATTCCTCTGCTCCCCGTCCTGGGCTCTCTTTTTATACAGTCCTAGCCATTATCTAGTTGACTAGAACTCAGCACACATACCATTGGCTCTGGTCTTAGCAACTCCCCTTAGGGCCCTGAGGGCTTCATGCCCACATCTGCATAGCACCTAGTAAGTAGGGGCTTTAGGCCTACTTACAAAAAAGATATAATCAGGCCTTCCCACCTAGACTCACCTGAGCCATATTGAATGGGGGGAAGATTTTTGATCAGATTAGTACTACACCATCTCATCTGAAAAGCAGCAGGGGTAAGAGTGAGATTCTGAATCCCAATTCAGGAACTAACATTGGTAAGATGAATAAATCAAAGAAAATACTGACCAATATAAAATCATCGTAAACCTAAAGATTGCCCCAAAGAAGGAATTAGTACCTCCATGACAATTGCAAGCAGAGATTCCAAGTAAGAAACCAAAAACCATAAATATCTAGAAGAAAAAGATAGAAGAAATTAAAAAAAAATAAAAGCTCCGGAGAAAATAATTGAAAAGAAAATAAATAGCTTAGAAGAAAAGTGGTAAACTTATACAATAATGGACTTTCTGTAAACTAGAATAATAATCCATAAATATTTATTAAGCACCTACTATGTCCAAATGCATGAGACAGTAAGAAATATCAGAATGAAATCAAAAGATACAAAAAGAAGAAAATGTAAGATTTCACATCAAAAACAACTGCTCTGGAAAGCAGATCAAAAAAAGTTAGTTTTAGAATCATTATTCTCCCTGAAAACCAAAATTAAAAAAACCAGCTAATATATTTCAAAACATAATGAATGAAAATTGCTCAGCTCTATTAGAACCAGAGCACAAAGGGAAAAAAAAATCAACTGATAATCTGAAAGAAATCCCAAAAGCAAAATTCCCAGGAATAGTAACGCCAAAATTCAGAGCCCCCACATCAAATAAAAAAATACTGCAATCATTGAGAAAGTAGCTTAAGAAAGAAGGAACAACATTCAGGATTACACTAGATCTAGCAACTTCCATTTAAAATAAAGGGAAGTTGTGGGATATATTATTCCAAATGAGGTTTTTGGCTCACAATCAAGAATAATTAGCCCTGAAAAGCTAAGTATAATTCTAAAGAAGAAAGGGACCTCAAATAGAATAGAAGATTTTCAACTATTTTTGATGAAAACACCACAGCTGAGTAGGGACTTTGAATTACAAACATGGCTCCCTAGAAACCTAGAAAATCAAACTTATAGATCTTTTAAAAGTTGTTGCATGATATTTTAGTGAGAACATTCTAATAAGGGTAAGAAAAATCATTGTCCCTGAAAAATCTTAATGTCATCAAAGCTTATTGAGGGACATCCAATAGACAATCCAAAAGTGGATTGATTCTCTTCTGAGCATTCCTAGAGGGCAAAGAAAAGGAAAAATAATAGGGAAATATTAGTGTAGTAAGGGGAGAGAATGAGGTGTGGAAGTTGATGTTTATCATAGGAGTGTGTGTGTGAAAAGAAGAGTATACAAAAATGGAAGAAGGGGTGAGAAAAGTGGCTATCAGAGCAAATTGACTTGTATCTGTAATGTACAAGGGAGGGTTAAATAGGCACACAAATACATAACTAAATAGTTTGATGTCTGGAATGATTCAATTCAGCAGAGAAAGTATGAAGAGGGATGATAATACCAGAGACAGAATATGTGGAAAATAGATTTCCTTATTGGTAGGTGAGATGAAAAGGAGGAAAAAAGAACAAGTAAAGAGTTAAAATCTAATGGTGCGTTCATTGATTGGAATAATAGTGGAACAAATTGTAGTACAGAAAGGTAATGGAATTATATCAGGCTACAATGAATGATGAGACAATTCCAGAGAAACACAGGACATATGAACAAATGTAGAGTGTAGTTAGCACAACCAGGAGAATATTTTTTACCTGCAAAATAGCATTGTAAAGAAAAAGAACTTGGAAGGATTAAAGAGCTCTGATCAATATTATGACCACCTGTGACTCCAGGGGGTAAATGGTGAGGTACATTACCCAACTCCTGACAGCAAAATGATGTATTTGAAGTGCAGAAAGTGAAATACATTCTTAATTTTGCTTTACTTTACTAAATTTTTACAAATTTTTACAAATTTTTAAAATTTCCTTTGATTTTTAATTTGTTGGAGGCTTGGAGAGGAGAGAGGTGATTTGCAATACAGATGGCAAAAAAAGAGGGCCATTGGGGAAAAAAATTGTAAATATTCAGAAGGGACTAAAATTATCATATGTCTCTTTAAAAATATAAAAATGATATTCACAGTTTTATATATAGTCCTGTTTTTTAAACTCTGCTCTAGATAAGGAAATGTTCTTTTCCTGGTTGTTCAGAAAGAAAATAACATTTAAAAATCAATGCAACTACACTAAAAAAGGAAGTTGTCAATTGGGAAGAAAAATCTTTGTAACACCTATCTCTGCTGAGGTTCTAGCACAATATATAGGAGAGCTAGCACATTTATAGAAAACCAAAAGACAATTGTCAATGAATAAGTGGTAGAAATATATTAAAGAGCAATTATCAAATTAAAAATTAATACCTATACAAAACAGTGACAAGAAATGTGAATAATCATTATTGAAGGGATTGTGGAAAGGCAAGCACATTGTTGAGGAAGTTGTATATTTGTTCAACTGTTCTGAAAAGAAATTTGGAATTACGCTAAGAAAGTGATCCAAATGTTCATACTGTTTTAACAAGAGATCCCACCACATGGCATATATATATATATTTTAAAAGCCAAATATAAAAAAGTCCTATAGACACACAATGTTGATAGCAGCACGTTTTTATTATCAAAGAAATGAAAATTAAGTTCATGCCTGCCCAATGATTAATGGCTAACCACATTGTGGCACATGAAGTAGAGACTGTATACTGTTTATTTTAATACTGTGCCTGTCACCAGAAGTTGGGGTGTATCCTCACTAGTTCTATGCTAGTTATTATCATTAACTACTGATCTTTGTTTTTAGTCCCCTTAATTGTACTATCATCCAATCTATATCTCCCCATCCTATCCACAGGAATAGCAGTAAAGCCTTTGCCAGATACTTCACTAACCTCTAGATCTGCTCTATCTATAACATTCTCCTGATTTCCTGCTCTAATAACCTTATCAAAAACAAAACAACAAAAAGAAACCAAGTGACTTCAACCTAGCATGACTTGTTTTCAAAGTTTTGCTTGCTCTTTGTGATTGCTGTTGTTTTTTTTTAAACTAGATGTGTACAAACATCCCCTCAGTAATACATTCTAGTATATTCTAGATTTTTCCTAGAAATTGAAATCAAGTTCAGAACTTGATAGTTTATAGATTTGACTTTCTTTCCTCTTTTGCCAATATTTGCCCTTGTCTAGGCCTACAGGAATCTTTCCTGCATGCTAAGATTTTTCAAAACTTAACTTCGATGAGATGCCAATAATATGTTTCAGTACCCTGGGAGACATTGCATCTTGTTCTAATAACTAAAAATCATCACAGCCAGCAAGATAATCTTTTATCATCTCTTTACTTATTAGCTTTGTTTTATTCTGTCCAATTTTATGTATTTTGGCACAGGCAGATAAATTGGGGAATTTACATACTTTTGGTTCCTTTATTGATTGGTTATATATTCCTTATGGACTACTGAAAAAGTTAAAAATGTAGTATTGAGATGCAGATATACTACTGAATGAATTTCATCCATTTTATATGAAAGTATTTCTGTACTTTATATTTCACAGACTATCATAAAAGAGAATAATGAATATCTGAAAGGGATCAAAATTTTGGATTCAAATTTTATCTCAAGGTTTTGGATCCAATAACAGAAGTATACTATTCCCCTATGTTCCTTTAGGCAATACATTCTTTTTCTGTGCAATATCAGTTTCTATACTGCTGCTAGTAGTATGTCGTAACAAATAACCATAATAGAAGCATTAGCTAGACTATTACAAAATGTTAAGACATGAAAATATGGCATAAAATGCAGATAATTTGCTTTAAGTTCAAAAAGAGCAAGAACCATATCTTACATTT